>NC_056503.1:51146582-51151309 GCF_014905685.2 Nematolebias whitei
GGAGGAAGGACCTGCTGGAGGAAGGACCTGCTGGAGGAAGGACCTGCGGTGACGCTCCTTTGTGCATTTAGGAGCAGGAACCTGTCACTGAACGAGCTCTCCAGTTCAGCAGCAGCTTCATGGGGTGGAGACGTTGTCCAGCAATGATGTTATTTTAGCTGGATTCCTTCTGTCTCCCACCACCTGACCTGGGTTCAGGGGGCGTCCAAGCACCGAGCTGGTCTTCTTGATGATTTTATCTAGCTGCTTCTTCTCAGCTGATGATAAGCTGCTGCTCCAACACACAACACCATAGAAGATGGCTGATGCCATTACCGAGTCAAAGAAGGTCTTCAGGACCTGCACTCCAAAAGACCTCAGTCTCCTCAGCAGGTAGTCTGCTCTGACCCTTCCTGTAAAGTGCATCAGTGTTGTGAGACCAGTCCAGTTTATTGTTCAGGTGAACACCCAGGTACTTTTAAGAGTCCATGATCTCGATGTCCACTCCCTGGATGTTCACCGGGGTCAGTGAGGTGGACCTGTGCCTGTGGAAATCCACCACCAGCTCCTTAGTTTTAGCAGCGTTGATCAGGAGCTGGTTCTGCTGGCACCAGTCCACCAAGTCTTGAGTCCACTGTCTGTACTCTGAGTGGTCCTCACCTGTGATGAGGCCGACTGTGGCGGAGTCAGAGAACTGTTGCAGATGGCAGTGAGGGAGTTGATGGTGAAGTCTGCAGTGTAGAGGGTGAAGAGGAACGGTGCCAGCACAGTTCCCTGTGGGACCCCCGTACTGCAGACCAGCTGTCAGAGACACAGCCCTGTGTCCTCACATACTGTGGGCGTCCAGTGAGGTAATCCAGTACCACTGGGACATGTGGTGATCCACTCCTGATAACTCCAGCTTGTCCCACAAAAGTCCTGGCTGGATGGTGTTGAAAGCACTGGAGAAATCAAAGAACATGATCCTCACGGTGCTTCCAGGTTTCTCCAGGTGGGTCAGAGCTTGGTGCCTGAGGTAGATGATGGCATCATCCACCCCGATGCCAAGCCGGTAGGCAAACTGCAACGGATCCAGTGAAGACCTCACCAGATGGCGCAAATGGCCGAGGACCAGCCTCTCGAGTGTCTTCATCAAATGTGAGGTCAGAGCCACTGGCCTGTAGTTACTGAGGTCCTTGGGATGTTGGGTTTTTGGTACCGGTACCACACAGGAGGTCTTCCACAGCTGTGGTACTTTCTCCAGCTTCAGGCTCAGATTGAACATAAATCCCATGATGCCACACAGTTGATCTGAGCAGCACCTCAGGAGCCTGGAGCTGATTCCATCTGGACCTGCAGCTTTACAAATTCATGTGTTTCTTACATGATGCATTCTAGTGAGAAAAAAAACTTGTTTTTTCATTTAGCCTTTATTTATCCAGGTAATAATAATAATAATAATGATAATAATAATAATAATACTTTATTTATAAAAACCTTTAAAACAACCACAGCTGCCACAAAGTGCTGTACATATAAAATCAAGAACATTTAAACACATAAAAACAGTTGTTAAAACATTAAGATCAATAAAAGTAATAAAAACAGTGCAGAGTAAATTCAGTGTGTGCTAAAAGCCAGGGAGTAAAAATGTGTTTTTAAAAGAGTTAAAACTGGACAGTGAAGGAGCTTGTCTGATGGGAAGAGGGAGATTGTTCCACAGTCTTGGAGCAGCAACAGAAAAAGCTCTGTCCCCTCTGAGCCTCCGCTTAGACCTCGGCACCTCCAGGAGCAGCTGATCAGCTGATCTGAGGCACCGAGCAGGAGAGTATGGGTGAAGCAGCTCAGAGAGGTAGGATGGAGCAAGACCATTTAAACTTTTAGAAACAAATAAAATAATCTTAAAATGAACTCTAAAATGAACAGGCAGCCAGTGGAGTGAAGCCAGAGTGGGGGTGATGTGCTCCCTCTCATGAACTCCAGTTAGAAGCCGAGCAGCAGCAACTGGACCAACTGGAGGCGTCTGAGGGAGGACTGGCTGACTCCAAGGTAAAGAGCGTTACAGTAATCCAGCCGAGAGGTGACGAAGGCATGGATTATCATTTCCAGATGTTGTTTTGTGAGGATGGTCTTTACCTTAGCCAGCTGTCTGAGGTGATAAAAACTGGTCTTGACCACCGCTCCAATCTGGGACTCTAATTTAAAATCACTGTCCATTTTAAAAGTAGTAGTCTCATTGAGCCACGAGAACTCATTTTCAAGAGAGCCCTGTTTAGGAGCAGATGGGGGGTTAAGGGCCTTGCTCATGGGCCCAGAGTGGGGCGAATGAGGATGGGGGCAAGTGTGGGTGCTTCACCTACCCCACCCACAATTTTGATGTTGTCGGGACCGGGGTGTGAACTGGCGATCTTCGGATCACCGGCCCACCTTCTCTAACCTCTGCGCCACCACTCCCCTCAAGTCATCAATGATAATATAGATGATAACCCAGAGACAAATACTGTTGTTGAATTCACTCTTGTATTGCTGCACATGTTCTACCCTTTCTGGCAATTTCTCTCTGTAAATGTAAAGTGTCTGTACACACTCTGAGCATGGATTGTGGGAGTTTAGCTCTGCCAGCTTCCGGCAGTCACAAGATGGCACCAACAAGCCACACCTGTGGACCATCTCCTTGATGAGCTGCAGGAGTACAAAAGGCTGCAGAAGACCTCCAGTCGCCACTGGAGCATTACATGCCTAACACACTTCTTCTACTGCCTCCCTGTTCCTGAACTCCTGCTGCATGACCTCGAGCTCCCTTGTGACTTCTTCAGCTGTATCCTCAGCTTCCAGCCACATGCCTACCTCAACCTGGACCTTTCCTTGGACGTTCTCCTTTTATTCAAAGGAGCCACTGGATCACCTGCTTCCTCAACAGACCACCCTGGTTCCAGCCCCTCCCTGTGCATGTTGATGATATCAGCACTTGTAAATAAATACTGTTAAACTTTACTGAGTCTTGGAATCTGTTCTCTTCAGTGCATATTCTCTGGGTATTCCATTAAACATTACAGAGATACCCATTGAAAGTTGAAATGAACACAGAAAATAACAGCCCTTCCAGTTGGACATGAGAGTCCTGACAATATCCTGACTGTCCACCAACACAACTCCATTATGAGTCAACCTAAAATTTTGTTCTCATGTCGAGGAGCGTTAAGTGTCAGACTGCACATAATTTATATTTTATGATAAAGATTTAGGGCAACTCAGAATGAGAAAGGGAGATTTTTTTTTTTTTTTAATTTTGTGCAAATGATTGGATTAAAGTGTAAATATTACTGACCGAGAAAACTGAAAATTCTGTGAAAAATGTCATTTATTAAGACCTAAAATGAAGGAAGTGAAGCAGCCGTGCTCCTGAACAGACTGGATTGTTTCATCTGTTAACATTAAAACAATAAGGTGTATGCAATGGTCGATAGGAACCCAGATACGGACTGAAGTGAGATAGACTCGAAACATGGAAAAGCTAACAGTGTTTTATTTACAGTGCAAAATATCAAACATGCAAGGGAGGCTCTGGAACCAGTTGGTGTTATGAGATGAAGCAAGGAAGAAGGCCAACAAGGATTCCAGCATGAAGGAGGATGGTGTCTCAGGAGTGGCAGACAAGTGGTTTACGACCTCAAGATCCCTTGTGACTTCTTCAACTGTCTCCTCGCCTTCCAGACACTTTCCTACCTAAACCTGGAACTCTCCTTGGACAGCCGCCTTTCACTCATTGGAACCACTGGATCACCTGGCTCCTCGACAAATCACAAATCCTCCTATAAGAAAGGAAAGCAATATCATACCATTCCTCAGGTTATCAATATTAACTCCTCTCCCCATGGTTCCAGTCCCTCTCAATGCACTTGATGATTATTGCACTTGTAAATTAACACTGTTAAACTTTATTGAGTCTTGGAGGAATCTATTCACTTTAGTCCATACTCTGTGGGTATCACATTTATCCTTACAGATTGTAAAGTGGACTTATTCAGCGTCCCCTCAGCGCAGACTGAACTTGACAAAAAGGCCTTTTCTTACTCTGCTCTTGTAACGTTGAACACCTTCTAACAAGAACTGAAACTGTCCACCTTAATTTCTTTAGGGGATTTTAAGCATTTGATAAAATCAATTGAAATTCAATTCAATTCAGTTTATTTATATAGCACCAAATCACAAAAGCAGTCATCCCAGGGCACTGAACAGAAACATTCTTATACGTATAAAGTCAGTAAATAACTTTATCTGAGGAGCAGACAGCTTTCAGTTTAACTCCATCACAGAACTCTCATCTTGAGCAAGCATGGAGGAGACAGTGGAAAGAAAAACTCCCTCATGAGGAAGAAACCTTTAGCAGAACCAGGCTCAGGACAAGCGACTTGGGACCTGAAGGTCCTGGGTTCGATCCCCGGTCATTGCACATTTTGTGATGTCTCTGAGCAGGACACCTAATCCCCAGTTGCTCCCCGAGTGCTTTCCATAGCTGACCACTGCTCCACCTGGTGGTGGATGGATTAAAAGCAGAGAGCCAATTTCTCCATCGTATGGGAACATACTTTGTACACTGATGACAATCAATACACATTAATTTTTTTGTTGTTCTTCCTTATGTTCCTCTTGTGTCCTCCATTCTCGCATATTATATATATATATATTATATATATACATATATATACATATATATATTATATATATACATATATATATTATATATATACATATATATATATTATATA
>NC_056503.1:51151709-51153401 GCF_014905685.2 Nematolebias whitei
TATAAATTTGAAGTTGTAAATGTTATTGTATTTTTTCCTCCTAACACTTTTGTTGCTGACTTCTAGAAAAAAGCACCACCTCCCCTGAGACACGCTGAAAGACAAATTATGAACTGTTTAATTTGATTAGTTATTAAGTATTAACTTTTTTTTTACTCATGCTGGCAAATCCCACTGAAGTTAAGTCAAATTTATTTATGAAGCACATTTAAAACAGAAACTGTTACAAAAG
Source organism: Nematolebias whitei (assembly GCF_014905685.2). Taxonomy (NCBI): domain Eukaryota; kingdom Metazoa; phylum Chordata; class Actinopteri; order Cyprinodontiformes; family Rivulidae; genus Nematolebias; species Nematolebias whitei. The sequence goes on from NC_056503.1 coordinate 51,151,942, forward strand.
TCCATTCCTCCATCCATTATCTTTTACCCGCTTCTTCCATTTTGGGTCACGGGAGTTGCTGGTGCCCGTGTCCAGCAATCGCTGTGCGAGGGGCGGGGGACACCCTGGATGGGTCTCCAGTGTTAAAATAAAAACATGTAATGTTTCAGTGATCAGGAGATGACTCGTGTTAGACTCCAGATAAATGAAAGAAGACAGCTGAGCTCAGAGCGAATGGCTCCACTGGGGCTGAAGGAAAGCACAACTGTATATCTTCTTTAACAGTGCATGTTTTCCTCGTGTGCACTGACTGAGAGGCCTTATTGGCATCTCCATCTGTATTAGCAGCGCCATCAGTGACCCTCGCTGTGTGAGCATAGCAGGAGCCAAACAACCTGGGAACACTGATTGACAAAGGCAAGGGGCTGCTTCACGCTCATCACAAAGACTCTGGGGAGGACACACAAAGAGGGTGGTCACCCTCCTAAAGCACAGCGCTCGTATCCAGAAGGAGAAAAGGCCTCCTTTCTCCTCATCCCCTACATCTGTGACATGCAAACACACCACAGGGACCAGGATTAACCCCTCACACCACCACAATAGGAGCACATGCCGACCCTGCCCACCAGCAACTGCTTCTTTAGCAGTCATGCACCCATTCAGGTGTGGTGCTCCACGGCACCCGGACAGGGAAACCAGGGATTAAGAAACCAGGGATTAGGCTTAATGAACTGCAAGGATCTGACAAATGAATCTGTGCCTTCTAATTCCATTTTGTGTTCGACCACTTTTGTGTTTTCAACACAAGCTGTAATCCACTTGACTATCAAAGGTGTGGGTCAAGTATGAATAGAAAGTAGACACACACACACACACACACACACACATAAATATATATATATATATATATATATATATATATATATATATATATATGTATATATATATATATGACATTGTGATCTGTGGTGAGAACAGGGAACAGGTGGAAGAGAACTTGGAGAGGTGGAGGTATGCACTTGAAAGAAGAGGAATGAGAGAGGCAGCAGCTCTAACTGATCCAACGTGCTGCCCAATCATAATTATAATATTATTTATAATAATAAAAATATAATATTATATCATCGTAATATTTTATAATGATAATTATGATTATTGTTGTTACTTTTAATATAATATAGTAACACTGTGTGGTCAGCAGATGTAGAAGAAGCACCTCAGTGGGTCGAGGGTCGTCTTGTCAGAGAAGTTGTGTGTGTTTGTTGAGAGCTGGTTTATTTCAGTGCATGCTTCTTTGTATGTGTCAGTGTGTGTGTCCGTGTGTGTGTGTGTGTGTGTGTGTGTGTTGTGCAACAATGAAGGGGCTGCTTGCTTGCATCAGTGTGTCATTCAGTGTTTGTATTGACTCTGGTCTCTGAGGGGAAACCTGCACATTCCTCTTCCCTGCCCATGTTTTTTAATTGAGTGGCACACACACACAC
>NC_056503.1:51153501-51176243 GCF_014905685.2 Nematolebias whitei
CTCTCTCTCTCTCTCTCTCTCTCTGTGTGTATGTGTGTGTGTGCTTTTACATTTATTTTTGTCAAGTGTTAAAATTGATGAACTCTGATAGAAAAAAAGCCATTACAGTTGTTTTGTAAAAAGTGTTAAAAATGATACTTAATAGATTTTTTCTTTTACAAGAAATCACAAAATACTATTTCAAAAACAATATTCAACATCTTCAACGCACACAACTGTCATAATTATTTAACACATTAATAAAAACAAACAAACAAACAAAACATAAAATGGACTTAGTGATGCAACATTTTTCACATTTATTTGTTGTCACCCAAGACTAAAGCAACAGTCACGTTTCTGTCTGTGTGATTAAAATATCTCATGAACTAAAAGATTAATTTTATTAAAACTTTCAGGAAATATTTATTTATTGAACATCTACTACAACATTTGGAGTCATGAGGCTGACACATTGTCTACTTTTAAGATTAGGCTCAAGTCCTTCCTTCTTGCAAAATCCTATATTTAGGGTCGGCTTGGGTTTCCTGAGCTGTCCCTTAGTTATGCTGCCATAGGCTTAGACTGCTGGAGGACAAACTGACCTGATTTCCTCTCTCTGCTCCTATCTTAACTTGCTAAAAGTAAATACATACAATACTTGCAAAAAGCTAAATGGTACCCTTTACTCAAGGTGGAATAACTTCCACTTTCATCCTATAATGTTTGACATCATCAATCATACTGTACATGAAATATACACAAACTGAGGAGGCACACATCTGCCAGTAGAGCCATTATGAGATGGAGCCATTTCAACTTTAAGCATTTTTTAATAAACTACTTACTGTAAACACAGCGAGACAGGAGCTTGGCAGAACTTACAGGCCATTTTAATAAATATAGTAGATTTCCTCGATTTGTGGAGATAACTATCTTAGACCACGCACAAATTGTGAAGAACTGCAAATTTTGAATATGTTAAAAAAATACATCTGTGTTTTTTTTGCTAAGTATATCTGAACATGCAATGACTTTACTTTGGGATCCTGGTGCTACAAAAAACATTTGAAATTATATTAAAGGTTCAAAAATTCAATCATACAAATACAGTTTCATGCTTTGGATCTGGTATGAGATATATGTATTTATATAGGTAGCCCATCCATTCATTTCCATCCATTTTCTTCCGCTTATCTGGGGTCGGGTTGCGGGGGTAACAGCCTAAGTACGGAGGCCCAGACTTCCATCTCCCCAGCCACTTGGTACAGCTCCTCTGGGGGAATCCCGAGGCGTTCCCAGGCCAGCCGAGAAACATAGTCCCTCCAGGGTGTCCTGGGTCTTCCTCTGGGCCTCCTCCCGGTGGGACGTGTCCAGAACACCTCACCAGGGAGGCGTCCAGGAGGCATCCTAACCAGATGCCCAAGCCACCTCAACTGGCTCCTCTTGACGTGGAGAAGCAGCGGCTCTACTCTGAGTCCCTCCCGGATGATCGAGCTTCTCACCATATTAGGGAGAGCCCAGACACCCTGCAGAGAAAACTCATTTCGGCCGCTTGTATCCGAGATCTCGTTCTTTCGGTCACAACCCAAAGCTCATGACCATAGATGAGGGTGGGAACGTAGATCGATCGGTAAATTGAGAGCTTCGCCTTTTGACTCAACTCTCTCGTCACCACGACAGACCTGTACAGCACGTGCTTCACTGCAGATGCTACACTCATCCGCCTATCGATCTCATGCTCCATTTTTCACTCATTCATGAACAAAACCCCAAGATACTTGAACTCCTCCACTTGGGGCTGGACCTCCACTGTGACTCGGAGAGGGCACTCTACCCTTTTTTGGCTCAAGACCATGGCCACGGATTTGGAGGAACTGATCCTCATCCCGGCCGCATCGCAATCGGCAGCGAACCACTCCAGCAAAAGTTTTAGATCACAATCTGATGAAGCCAATAGGACCACATCATCTGCAAAAAGCAGAGAAGCAATCCTAAGGCCACCAAAACGGATCCCCTCAACACCTTGGCTGCGCCTAGAAATTCTGTCCATAAAAGTTATGAACAGAATTGATGACAAAGGGCAACCTTGGCAGAGTCCAACTCTCACCGGGAACAAGCTCGACTTACTGCCGGCAATGCGGACCAGACTCTGACACCGGTCATACAGGGACATAACAGCCCATATAAAAGGGCCCGGTACCCCATACTCCCAGAGTACCCCCCACAGGGTTCCCCAAGGGACGCGGTCGAACGCCTTCTCCAAGTCCACAAAGCACATGCAGACCGGTTGGGCAAACTCCCACGCACCCTCCAGGACCCTGCTGAGAGTGTAGAGCTGGTCCAGTGTTCCACGACCAAAAACCAGCTGAAGCTCAGAGGAGATTGAGCATTTTCAGTCATGGGCCCTAAGCTCTGGAACAATCTGCCCATCAACATTCGACAGGCCACTTCAGTCTCTGCTTTTAAAACTCTCCTAAAAACATACTTATACTCATTGACATTTAACACAGGGTGATTGGATTTAGATCTAGTTTTTCATTGATGCTGATTCTGTTTAGGCTTTTGGCATTATTCCTATTTAACACAAGGTCATCAGATCTGATTTAGTATTTCATTGTTTCTGACTGAGTTTATGCTTTTTGTTATTATTTCCTTGACTTTTGATACAAGGTTATCTGATTTAGTATTTCATTGTTTCTAATTATGTTTTCTGTTTTCTATTTTTTATTCCATGTGCTGTAAATATATCTTGTTACTTTTTATTTGATGTTGTGATATTTTTGTTAAGCACTTTAGTAACAGTTTCTGTTTTAAATGTGCTCTATAAATAAATCTGACTTGACTTGACTTGTTCCTCCTGGATCTGAGGTTCAACCAACAATTGGGCTAGCTTCTCCAGTTCCCCTGAAAAGAACTTACCAGGGAGGCTAATGAGAGTTATGCCCCTATAATTGGAGCATACCCTCTGGTCCCCCTTTTTGAATAGGGGAACGACCACCCCAGTCTGCCAGTCCATTGACACTGCCCCCGATGTCCATGTGACCTTGCAAAGGTGTGTCAACCATGACAGCCCCACAACATCCAGAACACTAAGAAAATTAGGGTGAATTTCATCCACCCCAAGATCACTGCCACCACAGAACATTTTAACTTCCTCTGCAACCTCAGCCTTGGTTATGGACAGCCAAACCCTGAAGTCCCTGACTCAGATTCCTCCATTAAAAACATGACAGTGAGATTGAGAAGGTGTAAGAAGTATTTCTTCCACTTCCCGACGACATCGCTTGTTAAGGTCAATAGCACCCACCTTCAATGAACGCAGTGTTGGTAAAGAGAGGCTTTCCCCTCCTCAGCCACCTGATGGTTTCCCAGAATTTCCTTGTAGCTGACCAAGAGGCTCTATCTAAGGCCACACCAAACTCCTCCCACATCTGAGCTTTTGCCTCAATAACAGCCAAAGCTGCAGATAATTTGACCCTCCGGTACTCCTCAGCTGCCTGCGGAGTCCCACCAGCCAACAAAGCCTGATAGGACTTTTTCTTTTGCTTGAAAGCCTCCCTAACCCGAGGTGTCCACCATCGAGTTTGAGGATGGTCACAGCAAGAAGCACCGACAACCTTGTGGCCACAAATTAAGGCAGCTACTTCAACAACTGAGGAGCGGAAGATGGCCTACTCAGACTCAATGTCCCCCGTCACAGCTGGGATGTGGTTAAAGCTCTCTTGGAAGTGTGAGATGATGATCTTCCTGATGGGGTTTTCTGCCAGGCATTCCAAGCAAAACCTCATTACACGTTTGGGTCTACCGTGTCTGTTCGACAGCTTCTTCCACCATCTGGTCACACTCACTACTAGCTGGTGGTCAGTTGATATTTCAGCTCCTCTCTTCACCTGATTGTCCAAAACAAATGGCCACAAATGAGATGACATGACTACAATGTCAATCATCAATCTATGACCTAGGGCATCATGGTGCCAAGCACAATTAAGGACAACCTCATGTCCAAACATGGTGTTTGTGATGGACACACTATGACTTGCACATAAGTCCAACAACATAATACCACTCGGGTTCTGATTAGAGAGACTGTCCTCCTAATCACTCCCCTTCAGGTCATACTGTCATTACTCACGTGGGCATTGAAGTCCCTCAGCAGAATGAAGGAGTCCCCACCTACCAGCACCCCTACCAAGGACTCCAAGAAGGCTGGGCGCTCTGAACTGCCATTTGCTGTGTAGACATAAACAGTTAGAGCCTGTCCCACTATCTGAAGGCACAGTGAAGCTCCCCTAACATCTACCAGGGAAAATTCCAACACATTGGCACTAAGTTGGAGGGCTAAGAGTAGACCAACATAAGCTCTGCACCTCTCACCATGGGCACTTCCAGAGTGGAATAAGGTCCAGTCCCTCTCAAGGAGAATGGTTCTAGTTCAAATAACTTTTGTTGAACATATTTTTGTTACTTTTAATCAACTTTCTTGAGTATTTTCTTCCTCTTCTTTTGGCTTTTCCCTTTTCAGGGGTCGCCACAGTGAGTCATCCTCTCCCATCTCACTCTGTCCTTTGCATCCTCTGTCCTCACTCCAACTATCCGCATGTCAATCAATCAACTTTATTTTTATACCACATTTTAAAAACCGCATGGGTAGCCAAAGTGCCGTACAATAAGACCAAAAGACAAAGTAATTAAGACCATAAAAACTTACAAAGCATAAGCAATGAAACATAAAAACATACACATACCAGTTTCAAGGCAGGTGTGTTAAGATGCCATAAAAGATAAGATCACATGTTAAAAGCCCAAAAAATAAAATTGTGTTTTTAAAAGAGATTTAAAAACAGGAAGAGAGGAGGCCTGTCTGACACTCAAGGAAGTTGTTCCACAACCTGGGAGCAACAACAGCAAACGCTCTGTCACTTCTGAGCTTCAGTTTAATTTTAGGGACTGTCAGCAGCAACCGATCAGCTGATCGTAGGGATCAGGGTGGGCAGTAAAGCTGAAGCAGCTCAGACAGATACAGTGGGGCAAGGTTGATCAAGCATTTAAAACAAACAGAAAAAGCTTAAAATTAATTCTGTAGTGCACAGGGAGCCAATGAAGGGATGCCAGGATGGGAATAATATGCTTGCGCCTACAGGCCTGAGTTAACAGGCGAGAAGCAGAGTTCTGCACAAGCTGCAGACGGGCAAGTGAGGTCTGGCTAATGCCTGCATACAGTGCATTACAGTAGTCAAGATGAGCTGTGATAAAAGCATGGATTAATTTCTCCAAGTCAGGTCTTGCTATGATTGATTTCACTTTTGCTATTTGGCTAAGTTGAAACAAAACTTTTCTGAACAACACTTCTGATCTGTTTTTCTAATTTAAAATCAGACGCAAACTTCACCCCCAAATTGGTGACATAGTCCCTGAGCTAAAATGACAGTGAGCCAAGTTCTATGCTGGGAGAGGGACAGCAATTCAGTCCAAACATCATAAATTCAGTCTTGTTCTCATTTAGACTAAGGCTAGACTAATGTCCTCTCTAACTGCATTCATATATCTTCTCTTTGGCCTTCTTCTTTATCTTTTTCCTGGCAGCTGCATTTCTAACATCTTTCTACCAATATACACACTGTCCCTCCTCTAGACATGTCCAAACCACTGTCACTCCTCTGGACATGTCCAAACCACTGTCTCTCCTCTGGACATGTCCAAACCATCTCAGTCTGTCCTCTCTAACTTTGTCTCCCAGTTGTTCAATCTGTGCTGTACCTCTGATGATCTCATTCCTAATCTTATCCATCCTTGTCACTCCTAAGGAGAACCTCAACATATTCATTTCTGCCACTTCCAATTCTTTCTCCTGCCTTTTTTCAATGCCAGTGTCTCTAGGCAATACAACATAGCTGGTCTCACAAATGTCTTGTAAACCTTTCCTTTTGGACTTTCTTTTTCCTCTATTTACCACACTCACCATTTTTCTGGACAGTGGATCCCAAGTACTTGAAGTCCTGCACCTTTGTGACCTCTGTTCCTTGTAGCCTCACTGTTCCACCTCCTCCCTCTCATTTACACACATGTACTCTGTTTTACTACAACTGACTTTCATTCCCCTCCTTTCAAGTGCATACCTCCACCTCTCCAAGTTCTCTTTCACCTGTTCCCTGTTCTCACCATAGATCACAATGCCATCTGCAAACATCATAGTCCATGGGGATTCCTGCCTGACCATCTGTTAGTCGGTTCATCACTAGAGCAAACAAGAAGGGGCTCAGAGCCGATCCTTGATGCAATCCCACCTCCACCTTGAAGCTATCTGCCACTCCTACTCCTCATAAATGTCCTGTACCAGTCTAACATACTTCTTTGCCACTCCATATTTCCTCATACAATATCACAACTCCTCTCTTGACATCTTGTCATATGCTTTTTCTAAATCCACAAAGACACAGTGAAGTTCTTTCTGACTCTCTGTACTTCTCCATCAGCATTCTCAAAGCAAAGATGGCATCTGTGGTGCTCTTTCTCTTTCTTGGCATGAAACCATACTGCTGCTCACAGATAGTCACCTCTCGTATAAGTCTTGCTTCCACAACTCTCTCCCAGATCTTCACTGTGTGACTCATCAACTTAATTTCCCTGTAGTTGCTACAACTTTGTACAATACCTGTATCATCATCATCTGTATATTGCTTAATTTCTTAAAAATGGGCACCAGCACACTTCTTCTCCATTCCTCAGGCATTTTCTCACTCTTCTATATGCCATTGAATATTTGATTCAAAAACATCACTGCCATCTCTCCAAGACATTTTCAAACCTTCACTGGTATGTCATCAGATCCTACTGCCTTCCCCTTCTTCATTCTTTTCAGAGATTTCTGAACTTCACCCTCACTAATCTTTCCCACTTCCTGGTCCACAGTTTCTATGACCTCTACTCTTCTTTCTCTTTCATTCTCTTCCTTCATTAGCTCCTCAAAGTATTCCTTCCACCTTCCCATTACACCCTCCTCACTTGTTAGTACATTACCATTTCTATATTTAACAAGCCTAACCTGCTGCACATCCTTTCCAGCCTGATCCCTTTATATTGCCAATTGGTACAAGCCCTTCTCACCCTCTTTAGTGTCCAGTCTCCCATACAACTCATCATTCACCTTCTGATTTGCCTTAGCTACCTCCCTCTTTGCTCTACATCCCAACTCCTTATATTCCTGTCTCCTCTCTTCAGTCCTCTGTCATATTTCTTCTTGACTAACTTCTTTCTTTGAACAGCTTCCTGCACTTCACTATTCCACCACCAGGTTTCCTGATCATCCACAGGTTTCCTTATCATCCATGCTCTGTCCAGATGACACACCAAGTATCTTCCTACATGTCTCTCTAATTACAGTTGCTGTAGTAGTCCAGTCATCTGGAAGCTCTTTCTTACCACCCAGAGCCTTTAACAGCTCCTCTCTGAATTTATCACAACATTCTTCCTTCTTCATCTTCCACCATTTGGTCTTCTTCTCTGATTTTACTCTTTTTCTCTTCTTCACAACAACAGTCATTCTACACACAACCATCCGATGCTGTCTGGCCACACTCTCCCCTGCCACAACCTTACAGTCTCCCTCAGGTTTCCTCTTCTACACAGAATGTAGTCGACCTGCGTACTCCTTCCTCCACTCTTATAGGTCACTCTATGTTCCTCCTTTTTTGGAAATAAGTGTTGACTACAGCCATTTCCATTCTCTTGGTGAAATCCACCACATCTGTCCTTCCTGATTTCTTTCCTTGACACCAAACCTACCCATCACTTCCTCATCCCCTCTGTTTCCTTCACCAACATGTCCATTCAGGTCTGCTCCCATCACCACTCTCTCCTCCCTGGGAATACTCTCTATCACTTCATCCAGATCTTTACAAAATGTATCTTTCTCCTCCCCATCACATCCAACCTGTGGAGCATAACCACTGACAACATTAAGCATCAGACCTTCTACTTCTACCTTCAGACACATCACCCTATCTGACACTCTTTTTACCTCTACTACATTCTTTGCCAACTCCTCCTTCAGGACCAGCCCTACTCCATGTCTCTTTCTATCCACACCATGGCAAAACAGTTTGAACCCTGCTCCAATGCTGCGAGCCTTGCTGCCCTTCCACTTGGTCTCTTGGACACATAAAACATGTACCTTCCTTCTCAGCATCATGTCAGACAGCTCTCTACTTTTGCCTGTCATTGTTCCCACATTTAGAGTTGCAACCGTCAGTCCTACATTCTTGACATTCCTCTTCTTCCTCTGTCTCCTGACACGTTTCCCTCCTCTTGGTATTCGACTAACAGTAGCACAATTTCCACCGGTACCCTGTTTGTCAACAGCACCAGTGGTAATCGTTGTTAACCCAGGTCCAAGTCCGGATCGAAATTGGGTCAGTTTCATGTTATGGACTGCAGATATGCCAGAGAGCTGCTGTCTTGCTGCTGCTGGTGAGCTGACTTGTGTACATCCTGATGCATGCTCAACAAATTATTACTGAACATGAATCAGGATGTTTAGAAATTTATTCATTTCTTTTTAACCCAATAGTTGTAAAAAGCAGTTAGAAAAGTATCAATTTATTATAAAATGTTGTTTCTCTTGTGTTTTTTGTCCCTTTTATTGCACTGCACATTCTAGACTGATTTGAAATATTAAAAGTGCAAACTGAACTCTGTCAAAACAAACTGAAAATTAAAATCTGAGCTGCAAATTTACACTCCCTCAAAAAAAAAAAAAAAAATATATATATATATAAACTCTTGATCCCTTAGAGAGAATAATATTAATAAAAAAAACTCAGTCAAGGCTTTGTCAGTGTGATGTATGTTTCCCCACACTCCAGATCCAATCTTCAGCCAGCGCCTGTGGACTGACAGCCTGGTCAAGGTCTGTCATTTCCCTCAGAGTCCTGACGACGACTCATCTGCTCTCACGTGTTATTAGAATATGAAAGAAAACAGGGCTTCACAAGTTTCTGGAAGGCTTTAACAAAGTTTTTTTTTTGATTGGGACATTTTGTTACTGTCATTTTGTTCCCTGGTTTGCTCACTCTGGGTGACACTTCGAGGCTTTTCATGATTGTTTGACGGTGTTCACAGACACTCTGCCGCCCGCTCTGCAGCCGAATCAATCCTGAGCTGTCACAGGCGATGCAGTGCAGGTGTGATGGTGGGAGGATGGGGAGAACAGCTCAAATTTACATTTATATATGAATGTAGATGTCCCGTCGACACGTTAAGACATTGACATGCTAATCACGGGGCTGGAGGATGCCACCTGTCCAGGAGGGTGACAAGAAGAGGCGGCGGGGCAGATGCTCTCACACATGATGGTAGCATGTCCGTCCTGCTAGCACAGATAACTACCTGCACCGACCATCACTCTGTTGACAACACACAATATTATGCAAATGGGAATCTGTGTGACAGTGTTACTGCTGTTGCTGTGGCCTTACTGACTGCTAATCAGCCTGCTCACATTCCTTATGCACCTCTGTCCACAGCCTGTCTTCCACAATATTTGGCACCCGAACTGTGAATGTGTCTACAATACTCAATTCCACTGTCTGAGTGGTCTCCTTTGTCTTCCTATTTACAGGTTGTGACTCTTCACTAAGCTATTTCAAAACTCTTCCAATTTTTCATCATTTCCTGGATTTTCTCTCATTTTTGCCTCTGCACTGTAAAAAACAGCTTAACACAACTCTTTTTCTTGCTTATCTTGTATTTGTTCAGCAGACTGACCTCCAACCCATTGCTTCTCTCCTCATCGTGCTGCTGCTGATGCATAGCTATCAGAGAAATACAACCCTGAGCTGGACGATAAGGACTGACCCCACTTTGACCTTTGAACCTTTAAACTCTGAGCTGATCTCCAAACACACAGATTCAGTCAAAACAGTCACAGCTGAGCCAACGTTTTGGCTGTCTAAAGAAAAAAAGAGAGAAAACTGTTACATTATTTGTAACATGTGTTGACTGTAATAAAAATAGTAACATTGTCTATTTTTGTCAAAGCTCTCGACCTTGACCTCTCTAAGTGGTTTCAGACAACTGCTAAGTTCATGGCAACAACCAACGCAGACATGTTCCTGTTTTTAGTATTTCAGATCACTTTACAATGCAACTCATTTTGTTTTGTTTTTATTTCATTTTTTCTATTTACTTTTTCATTTTATATGCTTTTTATATGATTGTCTACTGTTGTCATCACTCTGTTAAAATCAGGTCTCTCTTGTAAATGAGTTCTCGAGACTCAATTAGACTAACCTGTAGAAATAAAGGTTGAATGAAATACGTGTGTGGAATCAAGCGAGAAATTCTGAATTCCTACAATCGGAACCAATTCAAAGCTTTGCAACCCCAATTCCAACAAAATTGTGACATGTAAAAATAAATAATAAAAATGGAATGCAACGATTTGCAAACCTCAAAAACCATATTTTATTAATGATGTAACATTGAAAGTATAAACTAGGATGAAGGTGGCTGTGTGGTTAGAACAGTCATCCTCCAATGCAAGAGTTGGGGGTTCGATCACACCAGCAATCTCATGCTGAAGTGTTCCTGGGCAAGACACTGAACCCCTCATTGTCTCTGATGTGTGTCCCATCGGTGCATGAATGTGATAGAGCACTGATAAGCCTTTGAAGAGATTTAGTAGAGTGCTGTATGAATGGGTAAATGAGGGCACAGAACGTGTTGCAAAGAGCTTTTTGTATCATGATCAAATAGAAAGGCGCTATATAAGTAGTCCATTTCCACTTAAGATGTTGTACAATGTTTTAGAAAGATCTTTTTGAGTTTGATGAAAGCAACACAACTCCAAAGGCTTTTAACACATGCAAAACACACCCATCCTAAACAATCAGTCATCATGTACAACAATCAAATGTTTTAGGCCAGCTGGCCAACTTGCTACTCGCCGAGAGGTGACGAAGGCATGGATTACTGTTTCCAGCTGCTGTTTTGTAAGGATGGGCTTTACCTTAGCAGCTGTCTGAGGTGATAAAAACTGGTCTTGACCACCGCTCCAATCTGGGAATCTAATTTAAAATCACTGTCCATTTTAAAACCCAAGTTATAAACAGTTTTCTTTACATGTGGTGCCAGAGGGCCCAGATCAACAGGGCAAGGTTCACAAGAGCCACTAGGACCAAACACCATCACTTCTGTTTTCTTTTCATTGAAATTTAAGAAGTTTAAAGACATCCAGGCTTTGATGTCTTCAAGACACAACAGAAGTGGCCTAATTGAGGGGGTATCTTTCTTTCTTAGTGGCATATAGATCTGACTGTCGTCAGCGTAACAATAAAAAAAGATCCCATGCTTTCTAAGGATTGATCCCAATGGAAGCAGGTAAAGGGAGAAAAGCAGGGGACCTAAAATAGAGCCATGTGGAACCCCAAAACACAGAGGAGCAGTGGAGGATTCAGACCCAGCTATGTTGACAGGCATGGTTCTGTCTGCTAGATAGGACCTAAACCAGCTCAGTGCAGTACCACAGATAACCACTTGGTGCTGTAAGCGTGATATTAAAATGTTGTGGTCCACTGTATGTACGTACTGTATATAGACATAAAAACGATGCAGATAATGACGACTAACCAGACAAAACACATGTAGGCTAGATGGGCAAACTCCCATGACCCCTTGAGGACCCTAGTGAGTGCAAAGAGCTGATCCAGTGTTCCATGGCCAGGACGGAACCCGCAATGTTCCTCCTGGATCTGAGGTTCAACCAACGATCAGACTCGCTTCTCCAGTATTCCTGAATAGACCATACCACGGAGGCTAAGGAGAGTTATGCTACTATAATTGGAGCATACCCTCCGGTCCCCATTTTTGAAGAGGGGAACCCCCACCCCAGTCTACCAATCCAGTGGCACTCCCCTCCATGTCCACGTGACATTGCAAAGGTGAGTCAACCAAGATAGCTCCACAACATCCAGAGACTTAAGGAAATCAGAGTGAATCTCATCCACTCCCAGAGTCCTGCCACCTTGGAGCTTTATAACTACTTCGGCGACCTCAGCCACGGTTATGTATGGACTAATCCCAAAGTCCCCCGCCTCAGCTTCTTCCATGGAAGTCAGCTGGTTCTCCTGTGTTGAGCCATGCGTCTGTGAAGAAGCTGTTTGGTTTCTCCAATATAGAGATCTGGACAGTCCTCGCTGCACTGGACTGCATAAACCAACCCACTCTGTTTGTGTATGGGTGGACCAGCCTCTGTCTGAGAGTGCTGTTAGATTTGAAACGTACTGGGATGTTGTGTTTGGAGAAACTGCTTCTGAGTTTCTCAGACACTCCAGCAGCATAAGGGATGACAATGTTATTCCATCTATTCTTCTCCTGGTTCTGTTCAGTGGTGTGTTTTGTACATTTTCTCATTGACTTGAAAAAAGAACTAAAATAAAACACTTCAGCTAAAAGAACATCTCAGCTTTATCACTTGAATCCAACACTCCTTGTTTCTTTGAATTGAGAAAGCTCCTCATATGAGAAGTGAAACGTCTTCAGTTACAAATAAAGTCCAGTTGTTTTTGCTTTTAATCTTGTTTGGATTTTCCATGCCCTGGATGACTGAGAACCTTCAGCAGTGCAAGGCCAAAGTGGTTCAGAAAAAAAGGTTGTAAGTTCATTCATCTTTTTTTGTTATCTAGCTGGTTGGCTGGATGGTTGGCTTGAAACACAGCAGTGAAGACTACCTATGGGACAGATGTGGTTGGCAGGCTGTAGACTGAGGAAGTCTTCTGGATGGGGGACAAAATGTTTCTCACTTAAAAAAAAAAAACTGGTCCAGATGACACAGTTTAACCTTTTTGTTGAAAGCACAACTCGCTTTAAGCATTAACCTTTAACTATTAACTGTCAGGGGAATTTAGGTAAAGGTTTGTGGATGTTTATCACGGCTAATGTTAAATTAATTTTGAACCGTGCGTGAGGAGCAGAGTTCTTTTTCTCTCTCAGAGAAGAGCCTGCAGGCTCTTGATGCCTTCGACTCTGGAGGAGGAGCAGATAAGCATGTAATATATAAAAAAAACACTTCCTGCACACTGTCTGGTTGCAGATTCTCATGACAGGGTTTTGAGCATGTAACTCTGAAACATCTGTGTAAGCCTTTTTCCTGACCATCTGCCCTTACAAGTAAACTTAGTTAAAAACCTTCTCCTGTCTTTGTGTGGCTCCATTTTTGTAAGACAGATAATGAAAGGATATTTTTATTTAAAGTGTTTGTAATGCAAAACCCCAACAATGTTGTCGGAGGAAAAGTGGGTGGAGCTCCTGCAAGTAAGGGGCGTTTACCTTCTGGACGAATTGAGGTTGTTGATTGGTCGGTTGCTGACGAATGTACTAGACTGATTGACAGGTGGTGTTGAGCATTTGACTCGTGCAAAAAAAAAAGTCAGAGATTTAATTGTTCGTTTAAGAGTGTCATCATTTATTCTGTATTTATTTAAAATGTATTCAATATTTTAGTGAATCTAAGGTTTGAGAACTGAGTTTCCTTACAAAATCCTAATGGTGGTTTCTTTATTTTTCAGGGGTGCCGAGTTAAAATTTAGGGGTGCTTGAGCACCCCTAAAAAAGGCTTAAACTGTCACTGTCCAGCCCTGTGGTCCACAATTTAAGTGAGCTCTGAGCAGACAAGTTGATAGGAAAATGGCCCATTTTCTCATTTTCATTATCAAATCTGACCTTCCTCTTCCTCCCTGGCCCGACAAAAGGAGCATTTAAGGCACACTTATTAAACATAATCTGGTGAAGTTATTAAAATAAGTCAGCTTACTGAGGGACCTGCCACAATTCAATTACCTGTGTAGCTTCAGGGACTAGAGATGCGGTTCTTGCTACAATTCTGCTTTTATAGAAACAGCGAATATAGCTTGGCTCCAATTAACACAGTGGGTCTGTGGTAGTAATAAACTGGGCTGTGATTGGCTGAGAGGAGGGTTGGAGATGGGTGACTCTTCTGCCAGTGCTGAGGGCAACATCTGAGATCATATTTTCTTGTCTTCCACCTTCTAGCTTGTTTCAGGGTTGTGTCTTTTTCATTAAAACATATGACAGTGTCATTACAATGTAATGATGAAAAAATAGCTCCAAAGGTAATTTATTTCATTTTTAACATGTTCCAAGATATAAATTACTGTCATTTGCTTATTTGACACTGTATTATCTCTTACCTCACCTCATTCTATTCATAGTTTCGGTTCTGTCATAGTTACTTATCTTGTCATGTCATTTACCTTTGACCTTACTTATTCTTTCTCATATTTGCAAATGTGTACCACTAATTCAGTACTATATTTTAAAAAGTTCAAAGGTGTTAGAATACATAATCTCCTCAAAAGTCTTAACGTACTTGAAATGTCAAAGTTTCAGCAAAGAACCTCTGATTTAATTTTTTTAAGAAGGCTATTTAACGCCCAGGTTTCCTAATCCTTCTGTTTAAAAACAAATTATTATAAATGAAACAAAGTCATTTATTACAAGGAACAACCCTACTAACCTGATCAATGATGTGGACAAAAGAAATGTTTAGAGGAGACTGGCTGATTCGTTGGTCAGACAGTATTTGCCATTTTTTAAAGATATGCAATCAGTCTGTCACGTTTCTGCCCCTGTGCCGTGGTTCCGGTCATCATGTTCTTTTTTCCCTGCTCATGTCATATTTCTAGTCTGTTCCTGTCAACCTTCACCATGTCCACTCTGCTCTGTCACCGCAATCAGCGATCATGTCATGCACCTGTTTCTTGCCCTTCTTAAACTGCATGCTCACGCTCATACTCTGCCAGATTATTGAACTCTCCATGATAGTAGATGTCCAGTACTTATGCCATATCTTTGTTTGCCTGCCTTGTTTTGACCTCACACCTGCCTTTTGGATTTCCTGCTGAACGAACTTCAAGCCACTTCAACTTCCTCCCTAGTGAGATGTCCTGGGAAGGAGCTTTTCTGCAAACGTCTCAGGATGAGAGAACCTGGCATTAGAGTGAGATCCGAACCAGAGACATCGCCGCAGAGTGATAAAATCCCAGCTGACTTCAGAGCCAGTGGCCGGACCTTCGTCCCTCCAACGGTGCTCAGTGACTTTTGAGGACACAATCCGCCTTTCAGTCACCGGAGCATCTCAGGCCTTGCTGGTATCAATTTAAGCAGTGGTGGAACATTCTGACAGCTCGTTCTGGTGAGACAAGAGAACTTAATGCCTTTCTGGTGATCATACATTCACAACAACATTAATTTAGATACACAACAGTTAATTTAGACACAATTTAACTACACCCCAATTAACCAGTCCAAAATTCTGCCTTTTATAAAAAGTTACACTGAATTTAATAATCAAGTAAACTTTGACACAAGGCAATTTTGTTCTTAATTTGTGTATTAATTTTTATGAATAATCTTCATCAGCTATACACATCAGAATATTATTTTTGTAATAAAATACATAAAATTCACTAAAAGTGTGATTATTTTTGGCCTATCTGTGTGTATTAACTGATTTGATGTCCCTTTAAACACGAGTAAAGAATTCACGTTTCAGTTGCATTTAATTTGAGGGTAGAGACTGATACTTCCTCTTAAAGAGGTGGTGCCCAAGCAATGAGGTTGTTTGCATAATAAATGCATATCTTATGAGCTTAACTCATAACTAATAAATTATATAGATATCCGATCAACAAATCCCTCTACATCATCATCCTCAACTCCCTGGAGGAGCCCCTCCCTCACCTGTCCATGAAGGTTAGTGGCTGCCTCTGCACTTCTCTAAACATTCACAGTGAAACCCAGGTCACTAATGCCCCTTTTCTACCACTCCTACTCAGCCCGACTCGACTCTGCTCAGATCAACTCGGTACACATTGCTTTTCCATCGCACTTTCAGGACCGGTTCTGAAGGAGTGTCCAGAATCCAACTCGCCTTACCAGCTGGTGGCAGTAGTGCTCCCTTAAGCTATTTAGTAGCCACCACTAAACATATTAGAAGAAGAAGACACTGAAAAGATCCACAACTAAAATGGAGGAGCTCATTGCTTTATTGAACATTAGGCTCAGTCTGTGACTTTTTGTCAAACATCAAGAGAAGAGACTCAAAAAAGTCTGCGGGCAACCTACCAAAATGCTCTGGAGAAGAACAGAAGAGTGTTGGGAATGATTAGAAGAAGAGTGATGGTAAGCTAATACTAATCTGCTATAGTGGGTGCCGAGCGTAACAGTATGAACCGGTAAATGTCAGTTAAATACAGTTTAGTAATATATGCTGTGTGTGTGTGTTTCAGATTATTCTCCAGCAAAATAACTGCAGCAGACCTACAGTCTGTTTACGTCCAACTCTGGAGCAACAGTGTGCCATTAAACATAAAAGAGGCTCTTACCTTCTATTGATGTATCTTTTCAGCATAAATGTTGACAATATGTCATGATCAGCGGCCCCCACAGACACCCCCCCCCCCCATCAGCCCCTGTCTCACACTCTCAGCCCCATCATGTCATGTTTCTGCTCCTCTTTGTCATCATGCTGTTTTTCTTCTCTGTCATTAACCACACCCCCCTCTGCACTTTCAGCTCATCAGCCCTGATTCACTGCACCTGTTCTTTGCCTTATTTAAAGAGTTCCACTTTCACTTGTCCTTTGCCAAATTATTATACCTTCCATGGTCCCTGATTTTGAAGCCTTTAATCATAGTATCCTGTTTCATGCCTTGCATCCTTGCCTTGACCACTCACCTGTTTTTTGACTCCTCGCCTTGCCTGCTCCTCTTGGATTTGTTTGCCTCTCTGGCCACGGTAACACACCCTGATTCCTGTACTAGACCACGCTTCACGGATTATGTTTTTGGATTTTGTATCTGGACCTCAGCCTTCCTATTCATGACCCCTGCTTGGACAACCAGACCCCGTTATTGGATTTGGCCCTCAAACCACGTTATTTCAGTTGCTCTGCACAGGACCAGTGACGTCATCGCTGTAGTCTTGACAGGTGACTCTCACTCTCCATTTGCCTGTGAAGACCTGTTAACACTTCTGATCCTTACTCCAGCAACCAGCAGCAAAAATCAATAAAGCTGTTCATGTTTTTGCACTCCTGTGTCTGGCTTGTATATTAAGAATCCAAAAACCCTGGTTTCATGACAGAATAATTCAGCCATAAAATGGATTCAAAGCCAGAGCAGGAGTGGCTCTCTGGGCTGGAGGGCTCATTAAATAACCTGGACATTCAGATGTAGCTCATGTTGACCATGCTCCGTGCCAAGCTTTACACACCCACCCCAGAGACCCTTCCTTGCTCATGGCCCGCTGCAGCTCTGACCCTGTCGCCCGCTGCAGCTCGGACCCCGTCGCCCGCTACAGCTCAGACCCCGTCGCCCACTGCAGCTCTGACCACGTCGCCCGCTGTAGCACTAACCACATCGCCTGCTGCAGACCCCAAGGCCTCCAAGTTGCCCGCTGCAGTCCCCAAGGCCTCCAAGTTGCCCGCTGCAGACCCCAAGGCCTCCACGTCACCCGCTGCAGACCCCAAGGCCTCCACGTCGTCCGCTCCACAGACCCAGGCCTCTACGTCGCCCGCTCCAGCTCCACAGGCCCCATTGCAAGATATTGGAGGGTCACCCGGCCTTTTGCCATGGACATTGCAAGTTGCTGGACAACCTCATGGCTGCCCACCGGAGCCCTGTAGCAGCTCTGGACGGCTGTCCTGGCTAACAATTTATTTCATACCCTCCTCCAAGACCCCCTCCACCCACCCACCCACTTCTTTTCTTTCTTTATTTCTTTCTTTTCTTTCTAACCCATGCTTTCTTTCAAGGACTAAATGATAACATCAAGGATGAGTTGGCCACCAATGACTACCCAGAATCCCTCAAAATGCTGGAAGACCTGGATACTCGTGTTGATCTCCACCTCTGGGAAAGAAATCATGAGAGAGAGAGATCGTGAGAGAGGAGCCAGACCTATGAGAACAACTCGGGCTTGGGGTGAGTCAAAAATCTCCACTGTCAGGACTCCACTCAGTCCAACACTTACTCCCCCATCGTCTGAGGAACCTATGCAGCTGGGTAGGAGTTGTCTCACCCCAGAGGAGAGAGAGAGGAGGAAAAAACTGCGTATCTGCTTCTACTGTTGGGAGGAGGGCCTGATAAAGGATGTCAAGGAGTACGTCACTTCCTGTCACCAGTGCAACCAGGCTAAAATTTTAGATGCCCCCTGTGGGTTTGCTACATCCCCTTCGTATCCCTTCATGCCCATGGTCACATATAGTCATTGATTCTATCATGGACCTCCCCTCCTCCTCTGGCAAAACCGTCATCCTCACCATTGTGAACCACTTTTCTAAAATGATCCACCTAGTACCCCTCAAGAAACTCCACTCAGCCAAGGAACTGGGAGAGCTAATGGTCAAGGAAGTTTTTCGTTGCATGTTGTGTGGAAATTGTTAGGCCCACTGTTTATCTCTTGATTCTGGAAATAATTTTGTAATCTCCTGGGCATATCCATTAGTCTCTCCTCAGGTTTTCACGTGCAAACAGATGGCCAGAGTGAGAGAGTGAACCAGGAGGTGGAGACTAAGCTTCATCTTCTGTGTGAGGGGGACCCTAACAATTGGGCTGCCAACCTACCCTGGGTGGAGCACGCCATCAACTCTCAGCCTTCTTCTGCATCAGGTCTGTCTACCTTCTACACCATGTATGGTTTTCAACCTTCTTTGTTCTCTGTCCAGAGGGTAGAATCACGCAAGATGTACGATAATAATAATAATAATAATAATATATGTAATATAAGATGGAGCTAAGTTGTTGGGAGCTTTGTAGGTTAGAAGTAAGATTTTCAATTCTGTTCTGGATTTGACAGGGAGCAAGTGAATGGAAGCTAAAACTGGAGCAATATGATCTCTCCTACTAACTTCCATTAAGACTGTGGGAGTAGCACTTTTGATCAAATTAAGACGTTTTAAAGAAATTAGGTCATTTTTTTTTAAATTACCTGAAGTTGTGCAATTTTAATTTAAACTGAAACTGATATTCCAACTTTTTATTCAATCTTTATTTAAACAGGTTAGTTCCATTGAGCCACGAGGACTCATTTACAAGAGAGAACTGAATTTTAAAAGAATGATAACAGTGGATAACAACAACAATAGACATTCAAAAATAATTCATACAAATGTGTTTTTTTTTAACAATTGAAAACAAAATGATAATTAAAAGGAAAAAGAAACATAGGAAAAAACAGCTAGATTATGAGGCGGTGTAGAATACCAAAAACAGGAACATGTCTGCATTGGTTCTTGCCAGGAACTTATCAGATGTTTGAAGCCACTTAGAGAGGTCAAGGTCGAGAGCTTCAAATCTTTTTGCAAGATATTCCAGGAAACAGGAGCAGAGTAGGAGAAGGTCCTTTTGTCTAGTTCAGTCCTCACTGAGGGAACACTGCAGGTAATGATGTCCTGAGAGCGCACGCTGTAGCTGCACTCACGCAGAGACATGTAGGAGGAGATGTATGAAGGCAGCAGACCAGGAAGTGATTTAAAGATGAAAATGTACCAGTGAGAGAGTCTGCGTGAAGTTAATGGTGACCAGTTAACCAGTGAATACTGGGTGCAATGGTGAGTATGATAGTTACAGCCAGTTATTAATCATAGATAGATAGATAGATAGATGTCAGTCAGTCTGTCTGTCTTTATTTGTCCCCGTAGGGAAATTCGTTAGTGCAATGTGATAAACAGCATCCAACATCTGTAGTGTGCTTGTAGGGGCGTTCATGCAAGTAATGTCTCTGTAGTAGTAGGGGGGAAGGAAAGTTGCAGTTACAAGGCGTTTCCTAGCATTCAGAGTTAGACAAGATCTGTTTCTGAAAAAGAAACCCAGTTTAACTTTGTTTGAGACTGTCTCTGTCTCTGTTCGGGTCGAGTTCCCGCAAACCTGGTCCAGTTTTGATCCTGTTCTGGTCAACTTCCCCCACAGCCAACAGCAGACACCACGAGGAGCCAGTCCAGCAGAAATCCGGCACAATAGCACACAGCGATCCTGATCAGAACTGGCAGAACCACAGAGGTCAGAATGAAAAGATTGATTGAGGTGCAGATGGGGAAGAAAATGGTGGCGGACCTTCAGGACAACGACTCTCCCACTCGAGGGGCCACCTGGCCAGCAGGCTGTGCTTAGAGTGACCAATGGGATGGAAGCGGGCAGTCCTGGACCAAAATAATTTTTGGACGGTCCTGTATGGCTCTCTGAGTCTACTGAACACTGAATTTGATAAGAAAAGGGATCAACTTTTAGTCCGGCTCGAAAAACGGGTAAGTTTGATGTTATACGACTGCAGAGAAGCTGGGAAGCTGCCGTTAGTCAGCTTGTAGGAAGTGAATATTACTGCTAGGTAAACAGAACAATGCATATTTCCAAAGAATGTAACTGAAACCCCTAATCCAAAGTTTAAAAGTTTTCTTACATTCTTCTGCCATAACAAATCAAACCCACACCCATCTTATTAGGAACCCATGTGATGCCATAGACTCTACATATAGTTTTACTTTATGAAAATGAGTTTTTCATTTGATAGGAAGAAACGTGTTATCTTCTTCAAATGTGTAACCATGGAACATTGTTTACTGTCAGTGTGTCCACATGCACGTATACAGGTGCTTTGGTGCATCAATGTGTTTCTGTTTACTTCCATTTGTTCCAGTGGATGCTGCAGGATTGAAGGGTTATCAGTGTAATTAGATCACCTCTCTGTCAACTTGTCCCCATGGTTGTTGATATGTCCTGTTTTAGTTTGGCCTTTGCTTTTAATCTGCAGTAGGTGGCCCATACCAGAGTAATCCACAAGATAAGTGGCAGACAGATTGGGTATCTGAGGGGCAGTGGTCATGTGACCTTGCTCCATTTTGTAAGTCTCTAAATAAGGAGGGTATTAAATGGAGAGAGAGGAGAAACTTGAATGACTACGAATCAGCTTTTACTCAAAAGATCAAAAACAAAACTGCAAAACTCCAACTGAAGTCTAAGAAAAAGCAACTAGCAGTTCTATCTAAAGTCAAAAAGGTTTCATTCATTCTACCCATTCCTCTGGTTCTGACTGATATTATTATTCCTTCTGGGACAGCTGTGGATGCGTGGTTAGAGTAGTCGTCCACAAATGGGAGAGTTGGCGGTTCGATTCCACCAGCAGGCACATGTTCAAAAGTGTCCCTGGGAAAGAGACTGAACCCCTCATTGCCTCTGATGTGTGCCCCATTGATGTAGGAACGTGATAAAGCACTGACTAGTCTCTACAAATTTAGATTATCTTTGTAGAGACATAGTAGTGCTATATATATATATATATATATATATATATATATATATATATATATATTATATATATCTTCTTGCTTTCTTCTTCCAGAGGACCAGATTGAACTTTTTTGGATAGGATGATTGCATTTAATCCATTGTGAGCAATGTTAATCTTTGGCCATCTAGATACTTTGCCTGAAATCAACACAACACCAGTCCACAGGAGGAGAAACTCCACTTCCTCATCATTCCAGAAAAACTATGTGGTTTTGGTCTTATATTTGCTGTCAGCAGCTGCTCCAGGTCTGTTTCTCTGGTTTCCATTGTATTTTGGTGGCAGCCCTACAGCACCACATACAGGCAGGGCTTGGTTACTACACCATTTGGGTTGTTTTCTGGGTTTCCACGTGGGTCAAACTTGAAACCGTGCATTCTTCAACAAGAAACGATTTGGAAAGGCAACTTTTCTGTGTGGACAGGGCCTCAGAGTTTAACTTCTTTATTTGTTGTCTATAACTGGAGCTTCATTGTTGTCCATGGATAAGACGTCTCTAAACGACAGAAAGAAAAATAATGTAAACTTCAAAGAGCAAAACTGTATTTAAGACATAATTTATGCCCCAGTTCACCAGGTTGCCCGTTTGGCCTCGTCTTCTATGCATTGCAGAGGAACACTCGAGGACTTCATCTCCTGAGGTAAGCTTGTTGGCAAACATGGTGCTGATTAAAACAAACGGGGCAGGAGGCCCTGCTGCTGCAGGGAGGAGCAGGCAAACAGAGCAGCTGGAGGCAGCACCATCCTGACTGCAGCGACGGAGCGCAGCCAAACAAAGCTTCCTGACATGTTTCTGCTGAGACTGAGGTGCCCTTTGAGCTGCACACACTTCAACAATGACACGCTGATTGTGAATTTATGGTATTTCTTCATGTTCAAAATATCTTTTATCCTTTGCCTTCACCTTCACACAGAGGAGGCGAAAGGAATGTTGTTTGTGCTGCTAAAGCATGAAAATAATCTACAAAACTATGAACTCTTAGCTGTAGAATTTAAAGGCAACATTCTTTAACACAAGTCTCTTAAAAATACACACACACAAATATATATATAGTTTTTTTTAGTTTCTCCCTGCTTCGGGAGTCTCCTCAGAGAACTAACTCTCATGAAGACTTGGTGACTGTTTTATACCAGATGTCTTTCTTGACAAAAGTACAGACCACCAAGCCACCACAGCCCTCTGTGTGAAGCAGAGAGCTCCATCTAGGGTGCCCGGGGGATCAGATGGTGGGGGTTTGGGGCCTTGCTCAAGGGCCCAGAGTGGAGTAAAAGGAGGGTGAAGACAGGTATGGGTGCTTCACCTTTCTCACCCACATTTTGATGTTGTTAGTCTGGAGAGGTGAACCAACAACCTTCCGATCACAGACCCTGTATATAATTTTTTCTACACACACATATATATA
>NC_056503.1:51176643-51185552 GCF_014905685.2 Nematolebias whitei
TGCATTTTAATTAACATCAAAACTTTTCTCTACAGTAATCTTGCTATGTTTTTCAGAAAAAGTATTCTTGACAGTTTTTTTGTTTTTTTTAGCAAAAGCGCTGAAATTACTGTAGAGAAAAGTTTTGATGTTAATTAAAATGCATCTAATTGAGTGTAAATATATTTTCCTCTCCAGCATGTCTCTATATTCTGCTTGTTTATTTCTTTCTGTGCTCCGGTGGAAACAGACGTGTCCTCCTGTGCTTCGTCCCCTAAGCTTCCCTGCTTCCTCTCTTTCATCCTGTGAACCCTTAAAGAGCCTCTTTTTTACTGCATACCTTCCTAAATTGAAGGATCAGCTGGTCCCTCAACAAATTTGATCAACTTCTCCCGACAGGAGTCAGGGTAAGGAGGACCCTCTTACCTCGATGGAAACAAATTGGATTCATGATGACAACTGGTTATATTGGTGTTTGGTTGGTGAAATCTGGATTGTCTACAAATTTGTGTGGAGGTGTTGAAGCTTGGCAGCACTCAGACTGAATTATGTGGAGCTGCGTCAGAGCTGGAGCAGGGTGTAATCTGGACTGTGAACTCTCTAGAAGCACCCATCAACGGTGAGAATAATTGTGGGGAAGCTGTAATCTTGCTTTTTGACGTATGGAATCAATTCGGCTGTTTTGGAGTTTCCATCAGAGAATATGTACCAGCGAGAATTTAAAAGACAGAAACAACAATTCACGAGTTCTGCCTGACCCAAACTGTGGCCTTGATGCCGGACTTATCTCAACTCCTCCTGGAATGTTCAGAAAACAACAAAGATGCTTTGACTGTTTCCTCACCCCTCCCTCCCCCAAGGACATGGACATGTGACAGAACCTCAACTGAGCTGAAGATGAACGTCACCTCTTATCTGGACAATGGCTGAGGGGGGGCTCTGGACTATGCTACGACTTTCCCTTAAAAATTCAATGTCTTCTCCGCCTATATGTTCATGTATATCGTCTGTTTATGTTGCTTTGCTGTGGTAGGTTTGTTTGATGCCTCAAATCGTGCCCTGTCTAGGACACGGAGTGAGAGATCTTTTTTTTTATACCGTCTCTCCTCATGTTTTCTTCTCTTTTCTCATCTAAGCAAAATATTATTCTGAATAAGAATAAGAGGGCTGCACTTTTTTATAGCAGCAGCTTCGTGCACTCCGCTCATCTTTCAGACGACTGTACGTACACGTTCTCGTTGTATCTCGGTGCAATGACAATAACATTTATTCTGATTCTGATTGTTCTGGTTCATCTTTAAACTTGTTTTTTTGTGTTGGCAAACAGTGAAGTTCTCTTCTCATACTTCAAACTGCACGACCTTTTAATCCAAAACTTTTTGAAGTTAAAAATGTTTTTTGATTTGTGCTACAGTTTGTCGTGAAGATCTGGCGGTGGGTCCGGACCAGAACCACTACAGAATCACTATATTAGATGAATTAACAGACTAACAAATTCTGCTAAATTCCTCCTTACAAATATTTCTATACTCATTTAATTTTGCAATTCCATGTGGTGTTTTCAGACTTCTGGCTTTGTTGGGTCCTAGTTTAAGTTAGTGAAAGGCATCTTTTGTATTTATTATACACAAACTTTATGGCTGCCGTCTTCTTTACTGTCCACGCATGTATCGTCTGCCCGTCAGATTATCATCTGTCTTTATTTAGCACATTCACTCGCAGCCAGACGGCCCATCTTTGGCATCACACTGTTGTGTCAGGCATCACCTCCATAGCGGCACCTCAGCCCACTCCCCCTTCAACACCCTCTTTTGTCAGCAGTACAAAGTTGATTTTATTTACCCAACATGCCGCTGATCTTTTTCACAAACAAGCCGAGCTGGGGGAGGAGGGGACACGGAGGTGTCAGCAGACAAACGAGCCTCCTTCCTTGCTTGTCTGTAAAACCCATCTGCTGGAGGCAGCATTAGATGCAATATCCAATTCAATCCCTTCCTCAACCTTCCAGAAAGCTTTTAGCCACATTTTAGCACACAAAAGCTTCAGCACTGGCCTTTGTAGCTTGAGCTTCTATTTAAGAAGGTGAGGGCGAGGAGGCAGGGGGAAGGAGAAATCAATAAAGTGTCCTGGCTCTCAATCTTCTTGGCCTGCAGTTGAGGTGTTTTTAGGCTGGAAGAGGGAGGAGGGAGGACGTGCAGGGAGATGGGATGTTTTTGTCATTCATAAGCTTTGCTGACAAATCCTTGACATCATTTGGTGGATTGTATCAATAACTTCTTACCTGTACTGCAGAGGGCAAATCAAAATCATTTGTCTGGCTTTGTAGGTGAGCTGGCTGCCTCGAGCAGCAGAGAGAAGACGACGCACGAGACAAAGCTAGAGCTGCCAGCCTCGGCTGTCGTCTGAATCCCTTCAGCTGCCAATGTCACACAAGTTCAAAGGTCATGGCGAGACAGGCTTGTGCATTTGCAGTGAATCAACAGAGAGCAGACAGCTGCTGTGTGACACTTTTTTTCTTTTTGCATCTTCTGCTTGAATTTAATGTCTGAACATCTGCAAAAATGCAAAGCAAATCAGAAAACTCCACGTTGTCTTGAAAGATTGATAAAAATCTTTTGTAATCCTTGGAAAAAAAATACATTAGCTCTCATGTGCACACCCCAAACACGTTTATCTCTCATAAATATGCCTCCTCACACAGATCTGTATTTATGTATTCTCTGTGGGGGCTGTTCCACGGGGAAGAAACGAGCGGGCTTTTCCTGCCCGCTGTTTTGACAGTTGTTGGCTTAAGCATCGCATGGCAAATCTCTTAATCTGCCCTTATTAATAAGAAAACATGAGACTGTCTGATTTGTTTCTCACATTCTCATCTGCACAAGAAGGCTGGGACATGACACTCTGCAACACTGAAGTTACATCATTGACAAGCACAGACAG
The DNA here is from genome assembly GCF_014905685.2 of Nematolebias whitei. Lineage (NCBI taxonomy): Eukaryota > Metazoa > Chordata > Actinopteri > Cyprinodontiformes > Rivulidae > Nematolebias > Nematolebias whitei. Next base: position 51,179,563 of record NC_056503.1, read on the forward strand.
AAGACATGAAAAGCATCGGTGATGTTTGTGTTTTTGGATTCAGTTTGCCGCCACGTTCATGCGTTGCACGTGTGAATTATTTGTGCGTGAGAAAGAAAGAGCAGCTTAATTAGCGTGATCTTTGTTTGAGAGCTGTGAAAGGTTAAATATGCAGATCTGAAATGGCTGTCTAGACTATTCCCTTCTGACCTACATGTCTTTTAGCAGCCCTTTATTTCAGAACTACAAACATGATTTCTTCTGAAAAAAGATTGTTTTTCTTATTTTGTTTATTAATTTTAGAAAATCTCAGAGCTCAGATGTCAACATCACAGAACTTTACTGTGAAAAGCCCGAGGAAGAATATCCACTGAAAATACCTCATCTGCGCACTCTTTAAATTCCTCTTTGCAAGACTTCAGTGTCTGATTCAAGAATCAGCTCCTTAGTGTTCTGCCTTTTTTACTGATTTTGTCGTGCAGTCGAGGGTGAGGTTCTGCCTCAACTGGAACAGTTCAAGTATCTCAGGGTTTTGTTCACAAGTGAGAGAAGAATGAAGCGTAAGATTGACAGACAGATTGGTGCAGTGTCTGCAGTATTGTGAACTCTGTGCCGGTCCGTTGTGGTGAAGAGGGAGCTGAGCTGTAAGACAAAGCTCTCTGTTTACTGGTCGGTCTACGTTCCTGCCCTCACCTCTGGTCATGAACTCTGGTAGAGACTGAAAGAATGAGAATCTGGATCCAGGAGGTTGAAATGAATTTCCTCTGCAGGGTAGCTGGACTCTCCCTTAGAGACAGGGTGAGAAGTTCAGTTATCAGGAGAGACTCGGAGTAGAACCACTGCTCCTCCACATCCAGAGGAGTCAGTTGAGGTGTTCAGACATCGTTAAGGATGGACCCTGGGCACTTCCCTAGGAAGGTGCTTCAGGCATGTCCGACTGGGAGGAGACCCCGGGGAAGACCCAAGACACACTGGAGAGACTACGTCTCTCGGTTGGTCTGGGAACTCCTTGGAGTCCTTCCAGAAGAGCTGGAAGAGGCTGTGGAGAGAGAAGTGTGGACCTCCCTGCTCAAGATGCTGCCCCCGAGACCTGAGCCCAGAACAAGAGGAAAATGATGGATGGATGGGTGGATGGGTGGGTGGATGGATGGGTGGATGGGTGGGTGGGTGGATGGATGGGTGGATGGATGGGTGGATGGATGGGTGGGTGGATGGATGGGTGGGTGGGTGGATGGATGGGTGGGTGGATGGATGGGTGGGTGGATGGATGGATGGGTGGGTGGATGGATGGGTGGATGGATGGGTGGGTGGGTGGGTGGGTGGATGGATGGATGGATGGAGGTGTAATCTGGTATTACTCCAGCAAAATGGGAGAAGGAGGTTCAGGTTAGGGGGATGTTGGAGATGATGTGAATGCAGAACAGAAATGTCTAAAGAAGTTACTGGAAATGTTCTAGAAGAACCGTGGACTTCACTCTGTGGGACATTTAGAAGAACGTGGCTGAACAGAGGACATCTGAACAACCTCTCAGTTCCATGTTCATTTTGACAGAGAATTATAATTTAGCTTCAGTATTTTGATGAATATTTGTTTTAATTGTAGGAATATTTTAATCATTAGAATTAATTTTAGTTTTAGTCTAGTTTTTGTTACATAAAATATAAAATGTGAAAGTTAATAATTAGGTTCCTAATAACTTTAGAAATTAATAATTGCACTTAGAATACATAGGTAATAATAGTTCAGGTTTGACTGTGCAGTATGCCAAGAAAGATTAAAATATTTTATAAAACACAAACATGGTTTTAATGGTATGGCTTTTTTTTTTCATAAAGTAAAATCGGAACAAACTGAAACACAGTAAGTCTGAACAAATGTGCATGATGTTCATTAAACACTGTAAGAGATTGATAGATCCACAGATGGATAGAGAAACTCGGTCGGCTCAGAGGAAATTTTGGCACCCATCAGGCGGCTGAGGAGGTGAAAGCAGTACTTTACTAACACTGTGTTCAGTGAAGGCGAGGTGCTGTTGACCTAAATCATTGATGTCATCAGGAGGTGGAAGGAATACTTCTCAGAACTACTCAATCCCACCGGCATGTCTTCCATGGAGGAAGATGAGTTGGGGGACTTCGGGGTTGGTCTGTCCATAACCGTGGCTGAGGTCACCGAGGTAGCTAAAACAGTGTGCTGCGGCATGGCTCCAGGGGTGGATGAGATTCATCCTGATTTCCTTAAGGCTCTGGATGTTGTGGGGTTGTCTTGGTTGACAAGCCTTTGTAACATTGCATGGACATCGGGGGCAGTGCCACTGAATTGGCAGACTGGGGTGGTGGTTTCCCTCTTCAAAAATGGGGACCAGAGGGTGTGCTCCAATTATAGGGGCATCACTCTCATTAGCCTCCCTGATAAGATCTATTCAGGGGTAATGGAGAAGCAAGTCCAATCGTTGGTCGAACCTCAGATCCAGGAGGAACCGTGCAGGTTCTGTCCTGGCTGTGGAACACTAGACCAGTTCTTTACCCTTACTAGGGTCCTCGAGGGGTCATGAGAGTTTACCCATCCAGTTTGCATGTGTTTTGTGGACTTGGAGAAGGCTTTTGACTGTGTTCCTCAAGATACACTGTGGGGGGTGCTCCATGAGTATGGGATTGGGGGTCAGTTTCTATGGACTGTTTGTCCCTATACAAGCGGTGCAAGAGTTTGGTTCACATTACCGGTAGTAAGTTGGACGCCTTCGGGGTGGGAGATGGGACTCGGCTAGGGCTGCCCGTTGTCACAATTCTGTTCAAAACTTTTATGGACAGAATTTCTTGGTAGGGGGCGGAGGTAGTCTGTATGAAATACTGTACGTATTTATCGGTACATATTTACTGAAAAGTTTTAAAATATCTTTCTGTGTAATTATTTCATGTTACGTAGTTGGCCGCATTAAGCCATCAGGTTCCCCACGTGATCCTGTCCCTCCACGACTTTTTAAAGATATTTTATCTAGTATAGGGCTGCCTGTTTTTGCAATTTTAAATGGCAGTCTGTCCTTAGGTGTGGTCCCTGCTAGTTTTAAACATGCAGTGGTGCAGCCCCTGCTTAAAAAACCTGGCCTTGATCCAACTGTTCTGGCTAATTATCGGCCTATTTCAAAGCTGCCTTTTCTTTCTAAGGTTTTAGAGAAACTTGTATACTGTCAGCTGACACAGTTTTTAAATGACAATGGCATTCTGGAGGTTTTCCAGTCAGGTTTTAAAACTCTCCACAGTACAGAATCTGCTTTAATTAGAGTTTTTAACGACATCCTTCTTGATTGTGATTCTGGTAATCATGTTGTTCTGATTTTACTTGACCTAACTGCTGCTTTTGATACAGTGGACCACAACATTTTAATATCGCGATTACGACATATTGTTGGTATTGATGGCACTGTTCTTAAATGGTTTAAGTCTTACTTGGAGGAGAGAACATTTTCAGTGAAAATGAATGACTCTGAATCATCTTCAGTTCCAATGCAATATGGTGTCCCGCAGGGCTCAATTCTGGGCCCTATGCTCTTCTCGTTGTACTTACTGCCTCTGGGTTCTATCCTTAGGAAACATGGGATTTCATTCCATTGTTACGCTGATGATTGTCAGATTTATTTACCCCTAAAGCAGAAGGATGGACATACGTTCACACATCTCCTGGAATGTCTAGGAGATATTAAAGCTTGGTTGGCCTTGAACTTTTTAAATTTTAATGAAAACAAAACCGAGGTGATGGTGTTTGGACCCAGTGGCTCCTGTGAGTCCTCCTCTATTAACCTGGGACCCTTGGAGAAATATTTTAAACCTGTTATTACAGATCTTGGCTTTAAGGTGGACAGTGATTTTAAATTGGACAGCCAAATCAAAGCCGTGGTTAAGTCCAGCTTTTATCATTTAAGGCGATTGGCGTCAGTGAAGTCTTTTCTTTCCAGGCAGCATTTTGAAATGGTGATCCACGCTTTTATTTCGACTCGATTGGATTACTGTAATGCACTTTATCTGGGAGTCAGTCAGTTGCTGCTCTCACGTCTGCAGCTGGTTCAGAATGCTGCTGCACGACTTTTAACAGGAACTCGAAAGAGGGAACATGTTAACAGGAACTCGAAAGAGGGAACATGTGACCCCTGTCCTGGCTTCACTTCACTGGCTGCCTGTATATTTTAGGATTCATTTTAAAATTCTTATGTTTGTTTTTAAATCACTGCATAATCTTGCCCCGGCTTACCTCTCTGAGCTTCTTCATCCCTACATACCCTATCGGTCTCTCAGGTCAGCAGATCAGCTGCTCTTGGAGGTACCAAGAACAAGAAGGAAGCTCAGAGGGGACAGGGCTTTCTCTGTCATGGGCCCTAAGTTATGGAACGACTTGCCTTTGCAGGTCAGAGAGTCCCCTTCACTGTCCATTTTTAAAGTTCGTCTTAAAACTCATTTATTCAACTTGGCTTTTAACACCAGCGGGATCTAGTTTTTAAATTTTGTATGCTTTTAAAATGTATGTTTTTAACACCAGCAGGATCTAGTTTTAAATTGTATGTTTTCTGTTTTTAAACTGTTTTTATTTTCATTTTTATTATGTTGTGTTTTAATGTACAGCACTTTGTGTCAGCTATGGTTGTTTTAAGGTGCTTTATAAATAAAGTTGGTATGGTATGGTATGGTACAGTGTGAACACCCACAGCTTACAGACAAGTATGGTCTATATATGTATTTAAAAAAATATGTTATTTTTAAATTTAAGATAAGATAAGTGTGTACAGCTTATTTGGGTGCACTCTATAGTCTGGAAATTACGTTAAGTGTTCAGGGACAACAAATGTGTAAAAACGTCAGACATTATTCAGGCCCAAATAACTTTAAAGGAAATCAGTTCCGGGTTGTTCTGATATGATCTAAGGGTCAGAGGTCATAGTTGGGGAAGCCATTTTCATCGTATAACCTCTAACAAGACACTTTTTAATTATCTTTTATGTTGTCAGCTTCTGTAAGAAATATTTCATAGTATTGTTTAGGGCTTCATAAACCAAATTATTAAAAAAAGATTTTCATTGTTGATTATTTTGTCAAATATTCAGAATTTGTCAAACAAAAAGTCACAAAATATGAGTGTGCTACATCCAGAGCCACATACAACACTGTGCATGACAAGTTTTATAAATGAATAGGCTGAAAATGCACACAAGCAATGAGTAGATAGTATAAGGAGGTCCAGCCGGCTGGTGATTTCTAACAGAAAGTATTGATCTAAAAAGCTGTCCTCATTCATTACAAATTGACTAGCAGCAGATGAGCTGAGGCTTATTGCTGAGCCGGTCTTTCTGTGTGCAGAAACCACAGGGGTGACTGCAGAGGCCATGCATAAGTTAACGATGTGTCGTACTCAGCAGCATTACATAACATCTAACGTTCAGGTGGTGAAGAAGAAAAACATTTTAAACAATAAGAATTGTTGAATTGGGCAGCACGGTGGCGCAACTGGTAGAGCTGCTGCCTCTCAGCGAGCAGGTCCTTGGTTCAAACCCCGGTCCAGGGGCCTTTCTGGGTGGAGTTTGCATGTTCTCTCCGTGCATGTGTGGGTTTTCTCCGGGTACTCCGGTTTCCTCCCACAGACCAAAAACATGCATGTTAGTCTGATTGGTAACTCTAAATTGTCCCTAGGTGTGAGTGAGAGAGTGAATGGTTGTTTGTCTCGTTTGTCTCTATGTGGCCCTGTGATGGACTTGCGACCCGTCCAGGGTGTCCCCCGCCCCTCGCACAGTGATTGCTGGACATGGGCACCAGCGACCCCCGTGACCCAAAATGGAATAAACGGGTAAAGAAAATGGATGGATGGATGGAATTGTTGAATTCATACAGGAAGCCCTGAGGTTTATTATTAAAAAACATAATTCTAGATTGTCCCCTTTGGTCCTCAACCTGGAGCATGAAGGGTCTATCCTGGAGCATGAAGGGCCAATCCTGGAGCATGAAGGGTCTATCCTGGAGCATGAAGG
>NC_056503.1:51185562-51186182 GCF_014905685.2 Nematolebias whitei
AGCATGAAGGGTCTATCCTGGAGCATGAAGGGTCTATCCTGGAGCATCAAGGGCCAATCCTGGAGCATGAAGGGCCAATCCTGGAGCATGAAGGGTCTATCCTGGAGCATCAAGGGTCTGTCCTGGAGCATCAAGGGTCTATCCTTGAGCATGAAGGGCCAATCCTGGAGCATGAAGGGTCTATCCTGGAGCATGAAGGGTCTATCCTGGAGCATCAAGGGCCAATCCTGGAGCATCAAGGGTCTATCCTGGAGCATCAAGTGTCTATCCTGGAGCATCAAGGGTCTATCCTGGAGCATCAAGGGCCAATCCTGGAGCATCAAGGGTCTATCCTGGAGCATCAAGGGTCTATCCTGGAGCATGAAGGTTCTATCCTGGAGCATCAAGGGCCAATCCTGGAGCATCAAGGGTCTATCCTGGAGCATCAAGGGTCTATCCTTGAACATGAAGGGTCTGTCCTGGAGCATGAAGGGTCTATCCTGGAGCATGAAGGGTTTATCCTTGAGCATGAAGGGTCTATCCTTGAGCATGAAGGGTCTATCCTTGAGCATGAAGGGTCTGTCCTGGAGCATGAAGGGTCTATCCTGGAGCATGAAGGGTCTATCCTTGAGCATGAAGGG
>NC_056503.1:51186192-51189481 GCF_014905685.2 Nematolebias whitei
GGTCTATCCTGGAGCATGAAGGGTCTATCCTTGAGCATGAAGGGTCTGTCCTGGAGCATGAAGGGTCTATCCTCAAGCATCAAGGGTCTATCTAGATATGTGGTTACACCCAGCGCTGTATAGAGCTGCCGTATAGACATATGTCTATGGTGCTGGTTACGCCCATAGATGGGGTTCATGTGTGCAGCACGTGTGGCGTCGAATGGCTTCAATTTAAGAGCGTAAAGTTGCTCCGTGTTTGTCTGCTAGGAGAGAGGACTGCAGCCTCCTCTCAGCATTTTAGTCAGCCTGTGAGTGTTAGAGTCTGACTCTGAACAGTCTGATTCATTATCTCCATGACCGGACTCTGCTTTGCACCGAGGACGTAGCTGTGTCTGGGATTTCAGCTGGTAAGTTTATGTTTGTTAATGTTACTGTAGCTTCATACGTACATCACAGTGAGTTAAACTGGACATCGGCTGCACTCCCTTCTTCTGCCACCCATCACATGATTCTCCGGTTAGCCTTGACTTCCTCCTGAGTCATCTGTGGGAGAGAATCCCCTGCAGATACTCCTAGCCTCCCTCCTCATGTCCACCATGAGAGGGGCCGATGGTAGAACCAGACTGGGCATGCAGAACTCCAGCTCTTCCTTCCACCCGAGTCTTCCCAGACTCAATTGGGGGAGCGGTGAAAATTTTTGCAGGCTGGTGGGGAGCAACCAAACCCTTGCGCACCGGGAAAGCAGCCGAGCCCAGCTGAGCCCAGTCCAGCTGACGACGCAGCCAAGTCTGGATCAGCCAGAGAAACAGCCGCACCAGCCTTCCTGTGTCTCCATGTGGTTCGACCATGACGCTTCATCTTCCTGTGTATCCGTGGGCATTGGGGACAACAACCCACACTCTTGTGTCTCCGTGGGTATCGGGGATGACAACCCATACTTCTGTGTCTTCGTGAGCATCGGGGGCGACAACCTTTTTTTCTCTGTGCCTCTCCCTGAGCATTGGGGACCACAACCCTTTTCTTCCGTGCCTCGCTGTGGGTGTCGGAGACAATGACCTCTGTGCTGTATCTCCTGCTGCAGATCTGCTGGTCCCATCTCCAGTCACAGACCTATCAAAGATCTCTCCATCGCTTGTGGCTCTCTTGGCTAGTTTGCTTCCGGCAGCAGCTCTCATCGCTGGTTTGCCTGCAGCCACAGTCTCTCCACCTACCTTCTGTCTTTGTTTTCCTTGGTACTTGCGTTTCTCTTTGTTCCTTCCGTCCTGTTTCCTCCCTCGTCCCACCCAAGTTGTGTACAGTTTTTCTTTGGGAATGTATGTCAGGCACCATCACTTGAGGGATGGGGTGGTTCTGTGGGGTCTCTGTGTTTTTGTTCTCCTCCACTCCGCTGTGTTTTTTCTTCCTTCTGTGAGCTCCTGTCTCACCTGTGTCTAATTGTTATCACTCCAGGTGTTTCTCATTCTGTCTCGTCAGTGGCCTGTATAAAGTCTGCGTCTCTTCACTCCTCCTTTGTCTGGGTATCATCCTTCCTAGGCTTCTTGTTCTGTGTCTGCTCTGCTTGTCATCTACCTAGAAGCAAGTTTTTGGCTGCCACGTCAGCTTTTTGTTATTGTAAAAATAAAGTACGTATTATTTTTACTCCTGAGTCTCCTGCCTCTACCTGCACGTGGGTTCAATCTTTAATAGCGGAATCATGTCAGAATGCACCCGAGGCTCTGACAGATGTTGAAAATAAGTCCTTGAGGCTCTGAGACTAACCTGTATGAATAAAGGCTGAATGAATGTTACCGAAGACTCTGACAGATGTTATCTGATCCAGCAGGGTCTGAGTCATGTTCCCACAATCTACAAAGTTTCTGCCATCAGTTTATAACCTCTACTCAACAAGGGTCAAAGGTAATCAAAAGAGGACTTCCAGTTGACAATAGGTTGCAAGTTACTGCTTTTTTTTAAAAACACTTTATGTTTTTGCTGGATTGTACAATGTGAGTGATGTTGAACACTAAAATAAAGTCTCATTGGAGGACTGGAGGCGGGAGGTGGGAGGAGAAAAGCTGTAAAGGCAGGTATATTACTGAGCGGGCAAATGTGAACTCATGCCAGGGAGTCAATTTGTGAGAATCCAAGCAACGTGACATCATTTACTCAGAAATCTCTAATTTGTCAGCATTAATATTTCAGGCCCAGCAATGCCTGTCACAGTGTGTCAGAGATGACTGATCAATCTGCAAAATGGCTGCAGCTAATTTATTGAATATTTATGTGCGACTCCATGCACAGGAAAGTAGCAGAATTTATTCCAGCACACTCTGCTTTCATGTCCAAGAACTTTGCTGCAAAAAATCCAATATTAGCTTTGCAGACAAAGTGGTACTGAGAAAAATAGAACAGTACGAAACACTCGTGAGCTCTGTTTGAACGAAGCAAATTATTTTCTGAATCGATCAGAAATTTTAGAATTTCAAACTCGGTTGGAGATTATCAAATCAGATTCAATTCAATTCAGTTTATTTATATAGTGGTCAAACAGAAGTCATCTGGATTTTTTTATTTACGCCTTTTAAAAAAGGTCAAACCCTTTTTGCACGTTGTGACTTGGAGAAGCTGTTCGTGCTTTCATCAGTTCTAGACTCGATCATTGTAACTGTGTGTCGTGCACCTCAGTCGTCTCTGAGCCGCCTCCAGCTGGGTCAAAACGCAGCAGCTGCTCCTGGACGGGACCACATCACACCTGTTTGTCTTCCTGTCCGTTTTAGAACAGATTAAAACTTTTACAATTTGTTTTAAAGCTCTGAATGACCTCGCTCCTCCTCACGGAACAGAGTTGTTCAGCTCCAGGTCTCTGAGGTCAGGCAGCTCCTGCTCTCTGTTCCAAGGACAGAATATAAACTCTGGGGGACCGTGGCTTTTCTGCAGCCGCACCTCGACTCTGGAATAAACTCCCACTTAATCTACGTCAGATTACTGAACTGGGCCATTTTAAATTGAAGCTTAAGACTTTTTATTCCAACAGGCTTTTAGTACTTAAATATGTGACTTTCTCGTTTTGTTGTTTTCTTGTGTTTTTCTTGTTTTAACTTGTTCTCATGTTGATTACTGTTTTTGTTCAGCACTTTGGTCACATCACTGTGGTTGTGTAAAGATCTATAGAAATAAATAAATGAAATGAATCTCAGGACACTGAACAGAAACATTCATGTATAAAATAATAATTGAACATTATTTATCTGAGGAGCAGCTTTGAGTTTAACTCCATCACTGAACTCTCATCTTGAACAAGCATGAAGGCGACAGTGGAAAGAAAAAC
>NC_056503.1:51199481-51211236 GCF_014905685.2 Nematolebias whitei
GGGGGGGGGGGGGGGGGTGACACTGTTCAGTGATTTGTAGACGTACAGGAGTATTTTGAACTGGATTTAAAAGTGAACCGGTAACCAGTGCAGTGAGGCCAAAACTGGTGTAATGTGCTCTCTTTATTATTATTAGAATTAGAAAAACTAGAAAGTTATTCATTTTGTTCTGTTACTTGAAAATTATTATGATTGAACTAATTGTTTGAAAAAAGGGGCAGATATAATAAGATTTTTTCTTCTTTCTGCTGCCTTTCATTTTAAATCTCTTGTATCTTTTTATATTGTTATGGAATTGTTTTGTACCTTTTTAAAATGAATAAACTTTATACCATACCATATACCATCTAAAAAAGTTAAGTCTGGTCCTCAGGACGTTGTTTTTTGAATGTCCAGAGGACCAGACTTAACTTATTTAGATTGTTCTACCTGGATTATTGAGCATCAGGATAAGTTGTCAGTTCAACAGAGCTGGTTTGGTAAATACATGTCAGCCCTTCCTTTATTCCATATTACCGTCAATGTTATACTCCAAAACAACAGGATGATCATAAGTAGGTAATAGTTTGATTATAACTAAATACCAACAATGTTCAGTCAGGTCATCTGGACGGTTTCCTTTTTGACGAGACGTTTTGTCCTTCATCCAAAGGACTTCCTCAACCCGAGAAGCCACCAAGCAGAACTGATTCCCACTAACAGCGTACTCCATATTGGAAGAAGTAAAACAGTTTGCTGGTGCTAAGATGGCCTCTGGGGCCCGCCCTCTCGCTCATCACCTCCTCTGAGACAGACATGTCAAAGTGGTTCAAAACACCAAAGCGCATGAACTTTGGTGTAACTCAATAATCGGACAAACCAACAAACGAACAAGACAACAAGAACAAAAAACAAGCAGAACTACAACTTGACTCTCATTTCTTAGTTTTTGTCTATCTCAGCGCAGTCCTGTGCTTTTTGCCGTGAACTGAAAATGGTATTTGGGAGACAAACAACTTCATTTGGCAGTGCATCAGTAATTAGCTGTGGAATTAGTGGGCCTGACATGCCTCCACATATCAGCTGGCCCTCCAGGGAGTCCTGCGAGTTCAGGCAAGCCGCATTTCCAATTATTGTGTTGAATTGCTAATTTAGTTATTGTGCCTGCTGTAATTGTGATGGGTATTGGGTGTGCAACTCAATTTGTTTTAAATATTTGTGGCTTGTGGACTGGTAATAGAGCTGACCTATCTGCAGGCCCAACGTGAGCGTTGGGAAGTAAATGAAGAAAAAAATGAAAAGGCAACTACAAAGATGTAATGCTTCTTGTATCGCACACACACACGCACACACACACACACACACACACACACACACACACACTTTCTCAATCTTACACATCATTCTTGTGTGATCTGTCTCATTCCGTCTAAAACTGTTGAGGTTAAAAACTGGAATTTGGAAGAAGATCAACATTTTGATCCTCTCATCTTTTTGACAGTTGTGAGTGTCACGAGCACGAGAACCCAGAGAGTACGGACCAAGAGAGGAACAGAACTCAGAACTCCAAATGTATTAAAGTGATTTACTTACAGTGAGAATAATGCTATGTGCACGGCAGGGATCAGGGAACCTGGAAACAGAGGGAAATGGGTTAAATCATGGGAAGATGTTTGGTTGGAGATATTAACGTTGGTTCCTGGTTCCTTATGGTAGAGTTGGCCGGTTGTGGCTTGGAGGAGAAGGCAGAGGGTCTCCAACAGGGAAGGTCCAGGTTCTACTGTAGATGCAGTGGTGATCATGGAATGTAGAAGGTGAGTGGTTTGATGGTGCAGGAGCAGCTGAAGCTTTACAGCTGAGTACCAGTATAGGAGGTTCAGGTCGTCAGGTCCAGGAGATTAGACTCAGACAGCAAGTCTCTGAAAACAGAGACTGAGTACTCTTTGGTAATTTGTACTTTAAAGGGCTGAGGCACAACTGGTAGGTAATGCTCCAGCAGGGAATGGAGCTCATCTGAAGGCTTGTATACTCCTGGAGCCAGACAGTGGAACAACCTCCAGCTGATGCTCATAGGTGCCACCCTGGAGCTCAGGAACCTGGAGGGAAAAACTGAAAACCCTACAGTTTTGGTAGCTGTGAATTGTGCAACAATAACAAATGGGGAGAAAAAAAACTAATAATAAAACTGCAAATAATCACAGACAACACTGGAGTTTTATGAGTGAATGAGTAAACCCAACATTGTTTGGGGCTGGACAGCTCAGACCGACATGGCAGCAGGAACATCAACCAAAGTTTGAATGGGTCACAGAAAGTTGGACTTTGCAGAACTGAATGGGCATTTTGATATTTTTATTGGTTTTGACAGTCACAGTTTAATTATTAAAACATCTGTTTAGGGTTTAATGCAAAATGTTCATCTTGGTGTGATCCAACAAAGTTGGGTTAGGTCCTCTGGACGGTTTCTTTGTGTCGAGACGTTTCATCCAAAGGACTTCATCTGTCCAAGGAGCCACTACAAACTCAGTCCCACAAGCAGCACACGCACATAGTGGGCCAACCAATTTGATCGTGATAAGATGGTTTCTGGAGTCTGCCCTCTCCACCGTCAACTCCTATGAAGCAGTCACTTCATTGCTTGCTCTTGCTGAGATCGGATGCTTTTCCCATCCTCTTCTCTTTGCTTTGTTGCTCTGGCTGTGAAACTGCTTCTGAGACTCTCTTGCATCTTCCGAACCATAATTATGGACTTGATTTCATCAGTTGGTCCCTCAACTCAATTTACAACATTTCTTCAAAGAGAAGACAGGCTTTAGGTGAGCCGATTTGCCCTGTTGGCACGCATGCAGCTGGATATCTCATCAACTTGATGATGTGTCTATCTCTGCTGCCATTTGTGAATTTTAAGGACGCATATTTCATTGGATTTACGATAACTGGTTCCTGCTTTTTGGATTCGGCTGGTTTTATCAATCAAGGAAGTTGTCTGCAGCAAATTTGGACCCGATCACGCTGCTTGCCTTTTATGATGGCTTGGTTCGTGCCTCGAGTACCCAGACTCAAATGCCTTGGGCAGAATGGATCAGATCTCGGGGATTTTACTCGGTCACGTTCCATCGGTCTGGCCATGTAATTTGGACATTTCGGAACCGAGTGGACCAGCACAGACTCAAGGTAGATGTCATTAAGTTCTGCCTGTCCCCAAAACCACTGTGTGTTTATCTGAATTTGGCTCCCTTGGCTGGCCTTGAAGGCCATCTTATCTGAATTCCCCTGGAGAACATGTGATCTGACGCTCACCACCCCCTCCCTGAGGAATTTCCAACTGATAACCAGATGAAACCAGCTGAATAAACTTGTGTCATCATTTCAAGACTCTTGGATTCTCATAGTTGTTGTTCTTGGCCATTCCTCAACATCCCTCGAGAATGTTTACGGATCTCACTGGAAGACACTGGCTGATCATTACATCTTTATCAGAACTCTTACAGTGCTCTCAAGAGCATCTATGGACATTCCTCACCGCTCTCGTTGTCTCCCCCCTCTGCAGAATGTCTACGTCACTATGTGCTTGCTTGTGCGAGGTGATGTTTAATACCAGAGTTTTTTTTCTTCTCAGGCAGGAAAAAAAAAGTCTGATGGGAAATTTTTCACCTACATGTGTCCAGTTTCACTACTTTTTTGTCTAAATAGATCTCACTTGTAAATGAGTCTTCTAGGCTCAATGTGACTTATCTGTCTAAAAATTGAATGGAAAAAATCATGGACAAAGTGGTTCAAAATGTCAAAGTGAAGCACTTTGGGTATGGCTGCCTTAGGAGTCGTAATTTAAATCTTTGATCTGAAGACGGAGAAACGTGAATATCTGTCATTCCTTTGTCATTAGACTAGTTCAGGGTCCATTTGTCCTCCAGTGAACAAAAAGGTAGAAAGTGTTCATTAATTATCCTGAAGTCCTCGTCGTAAAAGAGAAAACTGAGAAAAATAAGAAATAAAAACTGAAGTTATCAACGTAAAACCAAAAGCAAATCTACTTTCCGTTGTTCGTCTTCCCTGCAACCTCAGCTGTACCATTTCAATCTTTGATTCTTGCTTGAGACGGAGGAATGCGACTTTCTGTCTTCCAGTGAAAAAATGGTGAAAAGTGACCATGAAGTTGTCTTGAAGTCCTCACTGTCTGTCGCCATGTAGCTTTTTCAAATTAAAACCTTGGACTATCCAAATTGAGACCTCTGACAGCGGGCCCAGCAAGTCTGGTCAAAGTTCTTCCTGCTTGACTCTGCTCCTTCAGATCTTGGTCAAATCTTCTTGCTATAAAAAAAACACCATAAGTATCTCCATCTTGTCTCTTCAGAGTCCACTCTAATCTCAACCCCAACTGCACCTTGAAGCTGCTTTACTCTTAACGCTTTCGGATCTGATTGTTCATTGTACTCAAACCATTCAACTTGCTTAGATACCGAGCAACTTCCTCTTTACCGATGCTCATATCTCCGAACTTCTGCTGTGGTCATCTCTGTTCCAGTTAACTTTCTGTTTTTGCTTTGACTCCCATGTTATATGACTTTGATAAGTTTACACTGACAGTCACAAAACATTTCTAGTAAAATTAAACCACTTATGATCTTTAATAATTAGAGTTAGAGTCAGAGAGTCAGTTTCTTGATTTTGTCATTTGCATCACGTGATGCATGTGGTGGAACAAGATTGTGTTCACAGGGTCCCAGTTTCCATCCATCCATTTTCTTCCGCTTATCTGGGGTCGGGTCGCAGGGGTAGAATCTGTTCCTCAGTCTAGTGGTTCTTCACTTAATGCTCCTCAACCTCCTCCTTCCTGAGGGGAGTGGGACAAAGTGTGTGTGCTGGGTCAGTGGGTGATGATCATTTTAAAGGTATTTAATCAATTAATAGTGAATCATTCATCATCTTTTACCTTCTGATTTTACCAAGTTTTATATATATATATATATATATATATATATATAGTTTACATATGTGCTTTAATTATTACAATATGTTTAATTATTGAATATGGAAATTGAGAATAATGACATAACACTCATTTTAAACACAAGGCACCTACGAGCGTCTTAATTTCACATTAGAACTGCCCCGTCAAGTAATAATTTCTGCTTCTACCCTTAAAAAGACAAACCTGCACCTGGGGGGCGGAGTTAGAATGCTTGAGAGGAACAGAGCATGCTCTGTTCACATAAGGAGAGCTGTTGGTCAGGTCACTTCTTGTTGCTGTTATTGAAACAAGTGTTTGCATGTGTAGGTAAACATAGATGTTTTAACAACCTGTTAAAATGCACCAGAACACAGGAAATGACTTCTACTTTATTCAAAATTTTCTGGGTGGGCCCCTCAGACACCCCCTCCCCGCCCCCTCTGTTTGCGCTCCAGCATCGTTTGGTTTACAAATTAAGCTCTGAGCCTGGTGAATAATTACATTCGAAGCTAAAGCAACTGCAAATCTACCTTACTCTGTGGAGTCAGCCGGGGTGGATTCCCTCATCCTCACGCTTCTCCAGCAGGATCAGGATCCAGCGTGTTCTCTGTGAACCAGCAGGTCAGCAGATGACCGATTTACCCAGCTTACAATCTGAAGTGCAAATCTCTTTCTTGCACAAAACTTAGCACGAGCCCCCTCCAGTCCCTTTTATTATAGCAGCCCTAATTACAAATTCTTAACCCAGTGCCAGACATTACAATATGACAGTGCTGCGAGCATATGGCATAATATCCTATTAATGAACACTCTAAATTCAAACTCAGGTCAGCACGATCACACCCAGGAACGTGTTACTGATCCGATGGAAGCAGGAGGTGGGATGTGGGCTGGTTAGAGGAGGAGGAAGTGACCTTCTTCTAAAATGCACAGACTAATTTAGAGGGGGATGGCAACCCCCCAGGGCCGTCTCATTGTTTTACTTGTTTAATTTTTCGCCAGCACATATTGATATAATATTTTGATGGGAAAGTGGAGGAGGAAGAAGTAATTAAAGAGTTGAAAGCAAGGAGGTGCAATGTTTTTTTGTTTTTTTTTAAGCTTTGCCAATAGTTTTTCAAAGCTCCCCTCTCTCCTCAACTCCATCTTCACTTCTTTTTGATCCTCCTGCTGGCTCAGAAGGAAACATTAGGTTGTTCACCTTTTGCTCTCATAACATTCTGAGGGGCAAAGTGGGGTTATTTTGTTAGCTATGTGCAGGGGTAGACTTTAGAATGGATCATTTGTAAATTATTACTAATTCACAATTTATCAACCTCAGGCCACCACCATCATAACGAGGGGAAAACTAAAGAATCAGTCTCAATAATTTGTGTTACCAAGTCGTAGATTTATTCAGTGTTAGACAATTTTTGTTCAAGTTTATGGATTTTTTATTTTTTATTTACTTTGTCCGACAATGGTAACTGCACATGGGTTAGTGGAAAGCTGAATGCGGAGCTGGTGAGGCTGCAGGTGTGCAGGTGGCTACAAGGACGCCACCGAGTCTGTGAGCTGGACTGAACTGATCAGAGAATAAAAATGAGCTTCACAAACTGCTTGTACCAGATTCTTCTGACTGGTCTTCATGCACGTACTTCCTGTAAATCTGCGTGTACTTCCTGTATGTCTGTGTGTACTTCCTGTATATTTGTGTAACCTGTCCTGGAAATCTGTCCTTGCAAGTAAAATACCAGTTAAAAATCTACCCAACCCTTGCCCAGAACCATAAATATCTACATGCTACATATAAGAGTGGGCACAGGTCCCGAGGGTGAGAATGATTACACATCCCACCACCTATATGCCACCGTGTGCCCACTCCAGACCCTATATATGCATGTGTCGTGAGAATGTTATATGTGAGTGTCTAGGTTGTTTAATAAAATTGGGGCCCAGGTCTCCACGAACCATGGAGATGGAGGATCCTCCCCGCAGCTCAGTAGTGCACCTGAACACCAAGGCCCTGCTTGAATGGTGGTGTGACAGAGTGGGCGGAGGAAGACGTTGGGATGGGGAGGAAGAACTGAGGTGGCAATGCCCTCCCAGGGGGTCAGCTCCCCCACTGACCTCAATAGGCACCCCTATAATAGATGGATGGATGGATGTGATATATATTATATTTTCTCCAACATTCAACGTAGACACCTGGCAGGTGAGCGGTCGGGTCCAGTAGGTGGCCTCGGAGGTTCTGGAGTGGTCCAGTTCTTCAAGAGGAGAAAAATGTGCTCAAAACATTGATGTTTAACTTGAAGTTCTGACTAGCGTCATTGTACCACAGTGCTGAATAAAACCAGAAGTTTCTGGTTGGCAGCTTCTTACTTTTCTGTATAAGAACGAGGAAGGTGGATCAAAGGAAGACTTGATGGATTAAAAAAAAAAAACTTCTGACAAATCAAAATGAATACGTAAAGAAAACTAGAAGGCAAGAGTAAACAAGTGTACAAAAGAGAGACCTAAAAAGAGACGCACAAAAAAGCAAGAGAGCCCTTAAACAAGCGTCTGGTTTGAAACTTTCAGAGTGGGCGTGTGTTTGGAACGATTTATCCAATCAAAGCAGAGCATTTAAAAAAAGGTGGGAATTAGTAATGATCAGCCAATGGGTGTTAGTTTACACATCACAAACAAAGAGATGAAAATAATTCTAGGGATGCACGTTATTATCGGCATGTATCGGCTGATATTAGCAATAAAGTTAAAAATCGTACATGGGCCATTCCATGCTGTTTTTGTTTAACAACCCAGTGACGAGGATGCCTGCAGCTCCAGCACAACGTTATAACGTAACGCACGCCGTTGAGTTTGAATTTGTGAAAATTTACAAATTTGCACTGTTTGAGTGTTATTGTGTTAGAGAAAGTAAATGTCTTTTTTTAACTGAAGCATGTTGTCTTTTCCCCTTTGTTCTTGGAGTGCACCGGAATGCTTCATTTAAACGGTAAATAGTAAATGGACTGTACTGATGCAGCTCCTTTCTATCTGATCAAGATACAGCGCTTTACAACAATCTGTTCTCATTCATACAGCTCTCTACTAGATCAGTACAAAGACTCATCAGAGCTTTATCACGTTCACAGACTGATGGGACGCACATCGGAGGCAACGAGGTGTTCAGTGCCTTGCCAAGGGACACTTCAGCTTGTGGCCACTGCTGGAATTGAACCTCCAGCTTTTGCATTGGAGCATGACCACTCTGCCACAGACCATCCGCCCCATTTAGTCACATGTAAAAATCATAAAATTATCAGGGGCCGTGTGTGTGTGGGGTCATGTGACACCCCCCCCCCCCCCCCCGGGGGGGAAGATTTTGTCTCCGCCTCCCACTACGGGCACCAAGTTGTTCACCTTTTTCATCCCTTGAGTTTCCAGGTATGGGATTTAGAAAGTCACCATCTCTCCACAGATCTTCCCTGAGCCCCGGAGAATCACTGCACCTGTAAATAAAGCACTATTTACGTGTGTGTGGGTGTGTGTGTGTGTGTGTGGGGGGGGTCTGCTCGTTGTCAGTTTGCCCACTCTGGGTTAATCAATTAATAGTCTGAAATAGCAGCACTCCCTTCTAAGCGATGCGGCTGCAGTCACTTCCAGGTTGTGTGATGCTGGCTTTATTTGTGCGAGCACGCTGTGGCCACGTTACTGAACTGTTCAGTGAAAAAAGTGCATCAGCTGCAAACAGCTCAGCTATAACAGAGCTGCTTCCTTTGTGTGGAACTGAGGTGAAGTTAGAGCAGCTTTGTTTTCGAGGAGTTCATTTGAAGAGCTTCATCAGATTACAAAGGGCCCTCCTCTCTGCCTCTCCCCAAGGGATGGTTCACTCTCAGCCAGCCAGGGTTGGAGCCCAGCCGCTGGCCCCTGCTGAGCGCACAGAGCCGCATGTTTGTTTAAAAATCGAACCTAATCCTCTGCAGCAGCTGTCGAAGATCAGAGCTATGGAAGATGGAGGGGTGTGAAAGCTTGGGTGCTGCTGCAGGTGCAGGCTGCAGAGCAGACGTAATGAGTGACGTTCAAAAGATTTAAGATTAGTGAACACAACACTGTAGAAAAATCTACTAACACAATCAAATGACTGGCTTTCATTTTCATAACACTTGAGAAAATATTCTGACTGTGAAACGAGGAGGAATTAAAGCTCAATAATGCCCATAGAACTGGCTGCTTACTGGCTCACTTGAATTAAGGTTTTGAATCCTCACACTGAATCAGGACTCTACAATACAAGATCTAAATGAAAACAGATCCTACAAATCTGTTGGCAGACTGCTGCTAAATCCCAGGGTCAGTGAACTCACCAAAAAAACAACAAAAATGCAGAATCACTTGAAATTCTTCAGATTCCTGTGAGTTAGGTCACTACTCCAGTTGAATAACCACCATCAATGCTGTGAACTCGTGAGATGGACATGAACGGCAACATTTATTTTAAATACATAAAATACAATTAACATAATATATCTATAGATAGATCCATCCATTTTCTTCCTCTTATCCTGGGTCGGGTCGGGGGGGGGGGGGGGGGTAGCAGCCTAAGTAGGGAGGCCCAGACTTCCCTCTCCCCAGCCACTTGGTCCAGCTCCTCCGGGGGAATCCTGAGGCGTTCCCAGGCCATCAGAGAAATATAGTCCCTCCAGTATGTCCTGGGTCTTCCTCTGGGCCTCCTTCCGGTGGGACGTGTCCAGAACACCTCACCAGGGAGGCGTCCAGGAGGCATCCTAACCAGATGCTCGAGCACCTCAACTGTCTCCTCTCGATGTGGAGAAGCAGCGGCTCTACTCTGAGTCTCTCCCGGATGACTGGGCTTCTCACCCTGTCTCTAAGGGAGAGCCCAGACACCCATCAGGGTAAAAACGTAGATCGACTGGTAAATTGAGAGCTTCGCCTTTTGACTCGGCTCTCTCTTCACCACGACGGACCTGTACAGCGCCGGTCGCTCACTCATGAATGAGGGAAAATGGAGCAAAAGATCGATAGACAGATAGATGCAGTGTCTCCAGTCAAGCGGCCATCTTGCAGTTATATATATTTTAACATACGTTAACATTTTAAATACTTTTTATTTACTTTGCACATTTATTTAGTTTTTGTTTAGTTTGCAAGGCATGTTTGTTTTATTGGTGGGTAAAACTGTAAAGTTAACATCTTTGAATGATGCATACCCATGCCCCCCCCCCCCCCCCCCCCCACACACACACACACACACACATACAGAGTGTATGTGTCTGATGAACACTTCTATAATTGTTGCATAGATCTTGACCCAGGTATCGGTGCACATAGTTGGGTTGTTGTGCACGTTGACCTAGCTTCATGTGAATCGAGCTTCGTGAAGATGATTCTCATGCAGTCGTGACTGATTCTACAAACTTTACTTTGAGTTTATAAAACCTCTGCGATGGGAAGTGAAACGTCTTCAGCTACAAAATAAAAGTGCAGTTGTTTTGTTGATTCATCTTGTTTTGGTTTTACTTTGTTCAAGGTCAAGATTGTTTGTCATTTGCATCACATGTGGTACATGAGGTGGAAGGAAATTGTGTATTAAGGGTTCCAGTTACATCCAACAATATCAAAAATAAAAATTATTAAAAAGAAAACGGTATGCACGGCTGTAAGATGTACATTAAACAGTAATAATATAATACAGTGTATTAAACAGCAGCCTGAACATGAGTCCTGCATTAAAGATTAGTTAAAGAACCCCTCCACCACACTTACTGAGAACAAACAGAATTTAACATGGATGTCCTTAAAATGTGTTTGTTCAGTGTTGCTCTTCAGTGGGAGCTGCTCCGTGAGACACTACACAATTAAAAAAATCTACAAATGTAATATTTTAAATTCCATCTGAAGATATAAAATGCATAAGTACAATGATATTCTTGTTGTCTGCTCAACCGTCCATCCTGTTCAGAGGAGGGGCCGCTCTTCAAGCATTGACTCTAACAGCTGGATCAGTTTGGTGGGGGTCCGTGTCCTCAGCTTTATGGATTTATGATTATGCCTGACATACAACACTGACAAAAACCACCTCAATAAAAAATGCATAAATAAAACTCAGCACACCTAATGTCATATGCAAATGATTCTATAAGGCCACAATGAAAGACATGGAGGAGGGGTCAGCAGAATGGGAGGGGGGGGGGGCAGTGGTGTCAAATGGAGCAAATGAAGTTCAGATTACATCACTCTTCATGCCACTACACTCTGTGGTAATCCAGCAACCCTGCACATGCCCCTTTCTCTCCTTCACGGACCCCCAACACTCTTAAGCCCCCCTCTGTTCACTGATAATACAAAGTGCAGTGCAATATGTGTGTGTGCATGTGTGTGTGTGTGTGTGTATTAGACATGCATCCCATGATTGTGTGTGCTTGTGTCATTTAGCTGCACAAGGTTTGATGAGTCAGAGATTAACATTAAAACAGAAACACAAATCCACAGCAGTCACAGGGAAGAGATGGCTGTTGTGTTTAGAACAAAACGAATAATGGCATGTTCCACGTCACCTTCAGAGACGGACCAGTCCTCTCTCCTGTCTACACAGGACCCCAGACGGCATAAAATTAATGCTGTGCCTCTTTTAAATAATCACTGTGAAAAATCACATCATGCTGCTGCTGATATATTTCATGTTGCTGCTGATCTGTTTCATGCTGTTGCTGATCTGTTTCATGTTGCTGCTGATCTATTTCATGTTGCTGCTGATCTGTTTCATGCTGCTGCTGATGTATTTCATGTTGCTGCTGATCTGTTTCATGCTGCTGCTGATGTATTTCATGTTGCTGCTGATCT
>NC_056503.1:51211246-51226187 GCF_014905685.2 Nematolebias whitei
GATCTGTTTCATGCTGCTGCTGATGTATTTCATGTTGCTGCTGATCTATTTCATGCTGCTGCTTTCATTCGTGCTCATCTGCTCAAACAGACTCATGTTCGTGCTGCTGTTCGGCGTATTGTTTTTATTATTTTTATGCAATTAGTGCTTAGTGTATATTTAGTTTTTTCATTACTTTGTATCTTAGATCTTATTACTGTTTTGCTTTTACATTTTAATACTTTTTGTGATGTAACTGGGACCCTGTGAACACAACTTCATTCCACCACATGTACCACATGTATGACAAATGAAGAACCTTGAGACCTTGAAATGCGCAGCTGTCTGACAGCTAAATAATATTTAATACATTTAATACATAGCCTGTTGTGTGTCACAGTACGATCTGTTCCGGGACCAAAAAAATAAAAATAATGTAAAATAAATAAATCTGTACCAGGACGACGGGACCGGCAGCATGATCCGTACGTTGTGCCAGTAAAGGGAGCTGGAGTGGTGCATCCAGAATCTTCCTATCTCTTGTAACGAAGAAGAACTAACTGTGCGTGTCCAACTTTTAACAAGAGTCTGAGGAAAGATGCTTGTGCCCCCAGGGGCTGGAAATATGTCACCAGTCAGACAATGTTTTTTAAAGTAACAACTTAACTCATCATTAACTGTAAAATATGCATCTTACACAATTTAAAAAATATAACTATATTTTGAATTTTTTTATTTTATTATTTAATTATAAATTTTAAAATTTTCTTCAAGTAATGTGGTGGGGCAGCACCCTAGCGCCCCCTATTGATGAGCCACTACTGGTCTTAATTAGAGATGCACTGATCTGATATCAATATCTGTATCGGTACCAATATCTGAAAACCTTCTGGATCGGGTATCGGTGACAATGTGACTGATCCATTTTCCGATCCAACCTGCAGACATTTCCGATCCATGATGGATGTTGGCTTCAAACTATGGACTGGATTTCCTGAACGGCGGCGTGTCTCATGAGCCCAGAGTAATAAGACCCGCTCCACATTCAGGAAATCCAGTCCATAGTTTGCAGCAGCTACAACGTGAGGACTGAGTTAGCAGCACTGTGGCTAACAGCTAACAAACTTTTCATCTAAACATGTCGCTGTGTGGAAGTATTTTACACTAAACACCACAAAACAAGACAGCAACGTGCACTGTCTGCAGAGTCACAGCGCCACATTAAACCACGGTAAAGTTAGTTTTATGTTGGACATTCGAGCTCCGGGGCTTCAGCGGGGCGCTGCTCTTGCTGAATAAACTAAGACGAAACCTGCTGGTTTCACATCCGAATGAAAAGAAAATCCAATTTATTAAAAGTTGTAATCATTTTTATAATAAATTAATTAAAAATTGTACATAAAACAACACTGACATAAAATACTATACTATATCTCTGACTTATTACTGTCTTTATCAGCCATTTTGTAAAGATTAACAGAATACCCAGAGCGTATGGACTGAAGCGAACAGACTCCAAGACTAGGAACATTAACAGATTTTTATTTTTTTACACTGGAAAGTTTGTCACTGTACAAGGGGGGACCTGGAACCCTGGACAACAAGGAACGAGGTCAGGTTGGTGGATCAGGACATGCTGTGTAATGTTATTTCTTTTCTGATAGGTGGTGATATGAATCTTTGCGAGGACTGAGGTTCCAAGGTTCCAGCTCAGTGGACGGAAGTGTAGGAGGTGAGTCAGAGGTGTAGTTGGCAAGTGGTTGGAAGGCAGAGGAGACAGCTGAGGAAGTCAACAAGGATCTGAGGGTTTCACAGAGGAGTCTAGAAACATGTGGATCACAGGTGTTGAGGCTGTCACATGAAAAGAACACAAGGTAAGTTTTACTAATTCTTAGACACAAACAATGTGGCTTGAAGCACAAATACCAGTAGGCATGTAATGCTCCAGCAGGGAGTGGAGCTCTTATGCAGCCTTGGGGGGTGGTATGACCTCGGGACTCTGTGTCCATGGCCAGATCTTCTCTGGAGTAGTGGGTTGACGGTGGGGCCTGTGGACTCGTTGCTGCAACCTCCTGGGGCTTCTGCATTGTGGTCGGTGGGGTTCGCCCGGAGCTTCCCTTTGCTTCTCTCTGCTTCTCTGTGGGGGGGTGCAGTTGTCCCTGTTGGGGGGACTCCCGGAGCTCCGGGCTTGGGGCCCACTGTCTGTCTGTGGTTCCGGTCTTCCCTGTGTTACCGTCATGTCCTGTGGGGATGGATCTGTGGGTCCCCACATCCACTATTGAACATTTTTATGGAGAAACCTTATAGTGACATCATGCTCACACAGGTGTTTAGATCCAGGTGTTTATCAGATACACACTCAGTTGGGTTGTGGTGGCCACTAAATACATCTTGTATTACCATGTACTGTATAAAATACTTTCTAATGATGTTATAAGTATCATTATATAAGTTGTTTGTTGTTGTGGTTTCTCGGTTTTGTCTTGTTTTTCTTCTTTCCGCAGGTCTAGAGTCAGACTTCAATGATATTGATTTGTGTTCTCTTTATCTCTCTCTCTCTCCTCTCTTCCTATCTCCTTCTTTACATTTTAACTCTTCTCTCACTTTTCTGCTTTATCTTCTTTGTTTTCCGTCCCCGTGTCCATTACATCTGAAACAAGCCCAAAGCAAATTATAATAAAGTTTAATTTATATATAAAGTGGAGCATTAAGGCCAGCCATGATGCTCTGCTTGTGAAAGTAAATCTGTTGGGCATCACTTTGACACTCAGACAATAATTCTAAGTGTCACAATGCCGGACAGGACAAGGGGATAAAAAAGGAGGAACATGGTGGGCCTGTGATCGGAAGATCGCCGGTTCAACTCCTTCTACCGACAATATCAAAATGTGGGTAGGAAAAGGTGAAGCACCCACACCTGCCTCCTCCCTCATTTGCCCCACTCTGGGCCCTTGAGCAAGGCCCTTAACCCCCACCATCTGCTCCCCCGAGCGCCCTGGATGCAGCTCTCTGCTCCACACAGAGGCTGTGGTAGCTCGGTGTCTGTGGTGTCGTCAGGAAGTGCATCCTGTGTAAAAATGTTCACCAAGTCTTTGTGTGAGTTAGTTCGTTGTGGTGACCCCTGAAGAAGGGAGCAGCCAAAAGAAGAAAAATAAGTGGTTATAGTTTTTGACAAAAACATATTTTTATTTTCTTCCACTTGTTCCAGTTCATCTTTGCATGTTGTTCATTTCTTTATTGACGTGAGGAATTTTTAAATAAACAAGTCAAAGTGATTCAAATGTGGTCAGGTACCGATTAAGTCAACTGCAGAACTTTTGTGTGCGGCTCTTAATAACCCCGTCTCCACAGTGATCCAAGTTTACCTTCTCTTCAGTTTTCAATGTCTCAACATCTACTTCGTCACCACAGCAGCCTCGATATTAATGATTTCATCTACTGGGATGAATCTCGGCTGGAAGGCACCTCTGTCTCAAACAGAAGATTGAAGTTTGATATACTTGTTTCCAACCATCCATTCATTTATACTTCCAGTCATCCCTGTTCACAGGTGCAACAGGTTTAAACCTAGGCCTCTCTTTCAACCAGGCGAAACTCTCCAGGTCCTCCTGTGAGACCTGAAAACCACCTCAGTCAGGAGAAGATGAATGTATCGTCCAGAAAGTTCTTGGTTTACTGGTTGTATTCTCCCAGTGGATCAAGCCTAAAGACCACATGTGACTTTTTGATTCTACCCCCCTCCTCTCCCAGATGACTGGTGACATGTAAGGCTAAACCAGATCACCCAGTGGAAGACGGACGTTTCATCTGCTGGTACCTGTACTTCTTGTTTTTCAGTCTTGATCCACAACTCATGAATGAGTAAGAGTTGGCATGTAGACAGACCATGAAATCAATAACTTTGCCTTTCAGCTATTTCTTTTACCCCAGAAGACCAGGTCAAGGCCCTCAGTTCTGCTGACGTGGCCCCAGTCAGTGGATCTACCTCCTGCTCCATCACAATGTCATGAACAAGATTCCCAGTTACTTGAACTCCTCTGTTTGAGGCAGAAACTGACTCTGACCAACAGGAAGAATTCCACCTTGTTCCAGCTTTTATTTAAGTTACGCCGTGTTTCATTTGTTTTCACTGTTCTACTTTGTCAACAACGACTTAACTGAAGTTATACGATATGAACATGCAGGTAATTTTGGGAAACAGGTATTTCAAAGTGTGTGGAACTCCTATAAAGATGTAACATGTCACTGTTCGCCAGAAAAGAGAATTAAACTACCCCCCACACACACACACACTCACAAAACAGGAACTTTGAGACAAACAGGAGAGACAGAAACGAGCTTTTATAAAGACTTGCACTGTGAAACAAAGAGCAGCCTGCAAATGTAGAGTGCAGCAATGCTGGCGGACACAGGCATCCGTTAGCTGGCATGCTAAGATGCCAAGTTGTAGGATTTACCCTGAAGCCCTTGGGCTTTGTTGTGAAAACTCTCAGTTGGCTTGAGGGGCCCCATGGCTGGCTGCAGCCAGGGTCCTATTGTCTAAGCTCCTGGAGAGGAGGAAATTCTAGATAAATGCAAGGAAAACAAGAGGAAGGCAGAGATGAGACGGAAGCAAAGAAGGCCAGAGGGACCGCAGCAAGTGCTTCCAGGACACCGAGCCAACATGTAGAGAAGAGAGCCAGATGCTGCTGTACATTTGGAGCATTGAAGGGCTTTACCAACAAATCACTTCGAGTATATTCGAGTATAGACGTTTAAAAAATGGCATGTGTTGTTTTGTAACAGTAACTCAATTTCAAAGGTAGTAAAGTTGCAAAAACATTTGAAGCACAGCTAAAGAGAAAAAAACATTTCATTGGAAAGAGCTGACATCATATGCAGGTTTGCAGATAACTTCAGACACGACAAAAACATTTTTATGTAGAACGGATACAGACCCACAGCTAACTTCTTCTTTTTCTTCTTCTTCTTTCATCTTTTCCCTCTTCAGGGTCTCCACAGAACCATCCACCTCCATCTCACTCTGTCCCCTGTGTCCTCTGTCCTCATTCCATCTACCTCCATGTCCTCTCTAACTTCATCCATGTATCTCCTCTTTGTCTTTTTCCTGCAGCTGCATTTCTAACATCCTTTTACCAATATACCCACTGTCCCTCCTCTGGACATGTCCAAACCACTGTCCCTCCTCTGGACATGTCCAAATCACTGTCCCTCCTCTGGACATGTCCAAACCACTGTCCCTCCTCTGGACATGTCCAAACCACTGTCCCTCCTCTGGACATGTCCAAACCACTGTCCCTCCTCTTGACATGTCCAAACCATCTCAGTGTGTCCTCTCTAACTTTATCTCCCAGTTGTTCAACCTGTGCTGTACCTCTGATGATCTCATTCCTGATCTTCTCCATCCTTGTCTCTCCTCAGGAGAACCTCAACATCTTCATTTCTGACACTTCCAGTTCTGTCTCCTGTCTTTTTGTCCATGTCTCTGTCTCCAGACCATACAACATAGCTGGTCTCATCACTGTCTTGTAAACTTTTCCTTTGACCTTTGCTGACACCCTTTTGTCTCAAATCAATCCTGAAACTTTTCTCCGTCACTCCATCCTGCCTGGACTCTCAAAGTGTTTTTGTTGGGCTGACGTTGCACGTTCGTGGTGAGACGTATTGTGTCACTTCCTGTTTGTCTGTCGGTAGCTCGAGTGAATAGTTTGCTCGAGTCATCTGTTTTCTGGATTTATCTGTCTTTTGCACAGTTTTTCATTCTAGTTCACGAACACACTTAGTACAGTTGTTTTTCTACTGTTGGATAGTGTTTAAAACACCTCTTATCTTTCAACACTTCTCGGTTTTTATTGGTGTATTTGGCTCTGCTAGCTCCTGCTAGCGTTAGCTTAGCATGGCTGCTGCTTCTCTCCCTGCTTCCTGTTTTCTCTTGCTCCGTGTGTCAGATGTTTAGTTCCTCCTCTGCCTCCTTTAGTGGTAATGATACATGTAACAAATGTAGTCTTATGGTAGCTTTGGAGGAGAGGCTGTCTGAACTGGAAGCTCGGCTCTGCGCTGTAGAAAAACCAGTAGCTAGCCAGGTCCCCTTAGACAGTGCGGAACCACAGAGGCTAGCTCCCGTTAGCGGTCCTCCAGCAGACCCCGAGCAGCCGGGACCCCAGGCCGGCTGGGTGACGGTCCGGAGCAAGCGTAGTGCTAAGGCTAAGCCCCCAGTTCACCTCCGACCCGTTCACGTTTCTAATAGATTTTCCTCGCTCAGGGACACACCAGCTGAGAAACAGACCCTGGTTATTGGAAGCTCCATAGTCCCAAACGTGGCTTTAGGGACTCCAGCGGCCATAGTTAAATGCATTCTGGGGGCCAGAGCGGGCGACATAGAATCTTATCTGAAACTGCTGACTAAGGCTAAGGCTAAATACAGTAAGATTGATATTCACGTCGGCGGTAATGACACCCGGTTACGCCAATCGGAGGTCACTAAAATTAATGTTGCTTCGGTGTGTGACTTTGCTAAAACCCTGTCGGACTCCGTAGTTTTCTCCGGCCCCCTCCCCAACCTGACCAGCGATGACATGTTTAGCCGTATGTCATCGTTTAACCGCTGGGTGTCCAGGTGGTGTTCTGACAACGACGTGGGCTACATAGATAACTGGAGTTCTTTCTGGGGAAAACCTGGTCTGATGCGGAGAGATGGCATCCATCCCACTTTGGACGGAGCCGCTCTTCTTTCTAGAAATATGGCTGATTTTGTTGATCCCCCAAATTATTGACAACCCAGGGTCCAGTCCAGTTGTAGTCCTCCACCTCTCTTCTGCTTCTCCTCTGTTACCCACCCACACCCACATTGAAACAGTGTCAACTCGCCCACGGCTCAAATTAAATAAACCAAAAATCAGCTCTAAAAATATAAACCATAAAAATCTGATTAAAATAAACGCAGTTACTTTACCAGAGCAAAATCATAAAATCATTAAATGTGGATTATTGAACATCAGATCTGTTTCCTCTACATCCCTGTTAGTGAATGAACTGATAACTGATCATCATATTGATTTATTGTGTCTGACAGAAACTTGGCTACAACAGGAGGATTTTGTTGGTATAAATGAATCCACTCCTGTTAATTATTTAAATGTTCATGTTCCTAGAACAACTGGCCGAGGTGGAGGAGTAGCTTCTATTTTTCAGTCAGGATTATTGATTAATGCCAAACCAGTTATTAGTTATGATTCTTTTGAATCGCTGTCCCTTGCACTTGGACAACAGCACGTGATTTCGTTCACCTCTCTCCTGGCCAGACGAGCCATTTTGCTCAGGTGGAAGGAACCGTCTCCATCCACTCACGCTCAGTGGTTGGTGGACTTCATGTCTCCAACAGAAAGAGGGTAAACTTGAGAAAGTTTCGGGACCTTTCCTGAATCTATCCCAGTCTCTTTGACAACACAACTCATTCAGGGTAATGCAGTCTCTTGGCTATTTTACTTTTTATTTATTTTTTTCCCTTTCCTTTTGGCAGTGATTGGGGAGGGATTATTTTATTTTCTTTGTTGTGGATTATAATGTACATGATGCAACTCAGATTGACTCAGTCTACTAATGTCTTCACTGATGCTTATATGCAAATGTTTCATTACCAACTTTGCTGTTCAATGTTTTTTTTTTTTTTTGAAAAAATGAAAAAAATCAATAAAATATGTTGAATTTAAATGGCCACAATGTGGCAGGTCCCCATCAGAGTTTCACCAGGAGCTTTCTAGTTTCAGGATGCATGCCACACTTGCAAAATGACTACTAGAGATATGCACCAACTCCACATAGAAACTGCACCGGACAGAAAGTTTGAAAGAAATAGATGGTTATGAAAAGTACGTCATTCAGACACAGAACAGAGTCTCAAGTTAAATGATCAAATTGAAACTGTATTTGATGTTTAAAAACATTTGCAATAATTTAGAGATTTCAACTTAATGTACAAAATGCTAATGGAAATGAATCAGCTTCTTTCATTTTTATACCCTTGTGCAGCATTCAGCAGGGAATGAAATTAAAGAATGGAACCATTCATTCAACCTTGATTTCTACAGGTTAGTCTCACTGAGCCACAGGGACTCATTGATGAGAGCGACCTGATTTAAACAACATAGAGGAACAAACGATAATGGACAGTCATATAAAAAGCATTTAAAATGAAAAGTAAATAAAAAAGTGACGTAAAATCAAGACAAAAACAGCTAGATTGTAAAGCAATGTAGAAAACTAAAAACAGGAACATCTGCAGGAACTTATCAGATGTTTGAAGCCACTTAGAGAGGTCAAAGGTCGAGAGCTTCAGATGTTTTTACAAGATATTCCAGGAAACAGGAGCAGAGTAGGAGAAGGTCCTTTTGTCTAGTTCAGTCCTCACTGAGAGAACACTGCAGGTAATGATGTCCTGAGAGCGCACGCTGTAGCTGCACTCACGCAGAGACATGTAGGAGGAGATGTATGAAGGCAGCAGACCAAGAAGTGATTTAAAGATGAAGATGTACCAGTGGGAGAGTCTGCGTGAAGTTAATGGTGACCAGTTAACCAGTGAATACTGGGTGCAGTGGTGGGTACGGTAGTTACAGCCAGTTATGAATCTTAGTGCACCGTGATAGACAGCATCCAACATCTGCAGCATCCAACATCTGCAGCATCCAACATCTGCAGCATCCAACATCTGCAGGGTTCTTGTAGGAGCGTTCATGTAAATAATGTCACCGTGATCAATGGAGGGAAGGAAAGTCGCAGGTACAAGGTGTTTCCTAACATTCAGAGTTAGACAGGATCCATCCATCATCTTTACCCTCTTCTTCCATTTTGGGTCACGGGGGTCGCCGGTGCCCATGTCCAGCAATCACTGTGTGAGGGGCGGGGGACACTCTGGACATGTCTCCAGTCCATCACAGGGACACATAGAGACAAAAGAGACAAACAACCATTCATTCTCTCTCTCACCTAGGGACAATTCAGAGTTACCAGTCAGTCTAACATGCATGTTCTTGGTCTGTGGGAGGAAACTGGAGTACCTGGAGAAAAGCCACACATGCACGGAGAGAACATGTGAAAAATCACATCATGTTGCTGCTGATCTGTTTCATGTTGCTGCTGATCTGTTCCATGTTGCTGCTGATCTGTTTCATGTTGCTGCTGATCTGTTTCATGTTGCTGCTGATCTGTTCCATGTTGCTGCTGATCTGTTCCATGTTGCTGCTGATCTGTTCCATGTTGCTGCTGATCTGTTCCATGTTGCTGTGTTCATTTGTGCTCATCTGCTCAGACGGACTCATGTTCGTGCTGCTGTTTGACATATTGTTTTAATGCTTAGTGTTTAGTGTATTTCTTAGTTTAGTGTATTTCTTAGTTCATATTTTAGATCTTATTATTGTTTTTTCTTTTACATTTTATACTTTTGTTGGATTTAACTGGGACACAAATTTCATTCCACCTCATGTACCACATGTGATGTGTATGACAAAAAAAGAATCTTGATTCCTTGAACGACATAAACATGCATGTTATTGTAAGAAAATGCCAAATTGTTTGACATGAGGCTAAAAACAAAACTGTAACCGTTTAGAATTTACTTTTCTTATGAAAAACAATCTTTGTCATTGATTGTGGTTAAAAGCAGCTTCTCAAGCAAAATGTTTGAAACTGCACTGAGTAGTTTCACAAAGTCCTTCCACCGCACAGCAAGAACAAAGTGTTTTAGATTTTATTTAGGCTACAACAAAAGTGTCAGATAAAATACAATTGAAAGAAAAGCTGCTCCAAAATAAAAATAAAAACTCCTTGAAGATGTTTGCCGTCTCTCGTCCCGTCACTCGGCTCCTCATAAGTCAGAGCAGCTACGGACGCTTCACGACTCTGTTCCTATTTAACAGATTATTTTGACTTGACATAATTTGACACATGGGATTAAAAGAGGTTCAGATGATTTCTGCTGCCATCATCTACAGAAACAATGTTTACTGGCCCCACCATGCAGAACTGCAACTATGAAAAAATGATGCCACTGGTCCCAGAAAATGATGTAATTTCAGTTCAGATACGTTGACTAGAAGAGATGTACGCGTCCCCCCTCGTCGTTTCTCATTAATTCTCAGAAACCTCCAGCTCAGGCACCGTGGGTCAGGGCAGCCTGGTGCTTCCCAGCCTCTTTAGGAGAGATATTGATGGTGGTCGGGAGGAGGCTTTGCTAAATGAGCCTCAGCAATGAGCTGGAAAATGAGTAATATTCCCCGGGTGAATCCAGAGCGCCTGTGCCTGCCTCCGTTCTGAGAGGGACAACACTTGTACATATGGATGTGGGTGGGGGAGGGGCTTATGTGCAATATTTACTGTTCAATGACTGCAGGGGATAAAATATAAATCATTATGTCATATGTTTATAGTGCAACCATCTAAAATGTCCTGTTCACTTGACTGTATTTTTTTATTTACTAAATAACAAATGAAGTTAACGCGTTTTTTAAAACAGAATTATATTTCTGCATCTGATATTTTAATGTAAGTCAAGTTTTCCAAACTAATTTCATAAAATGGTGAAAACGTTTGCATACCTTGGACTTTTCATGGCAGCAATACATTTTTATCTAGAATAGATATGTGTGTGTGTGTTTCATAAAAAAAAAAGATTATTATTATTTAGTATATAAAACAAGTGACTGATTAAACACAGTGAAAATGACTGGTTGCCAGGCGTATTGCCCAAGCTCAGTTTTAGTTCTGTGTTCTCCATTAAATGTCTTTATAACCAAAACTCTGCCTTTCTAGTTTTGGCCTGCTTCCAGCTGAATGAGGAGTTCAAACCTGTGCAGGGTCTGGGTGAGGTCTTCAGGGCCAGATTAGGAACATGACATGCTCCTTTTATGCATTATAGACGGTGATACATCTATGATGATTGATGCATACATCTTCATTAGCATGGTCCTAAAGGTTTATCATCATCATGGTGGCAACGTATTAGGAACCTGGGTGGAGCGTGGGAGAGTGTAGTTGCAGTGGTGGGTTTGAGTCCATGACATGAGGCCTGGCACACCAGCATACTTGATCACTGAACATTTCAAGCAAGACTGGCCACAATGGCACTGGCTATGATAAAGCATGTCACCTTCACAGAGAATAAATGTTGCATTATGCCTTATGTTAATGGCCTTGCCCAAGTGTTTTCATAAAATTTTAATTAGAACCAATCAGTGCTGCACAATATTAGAATAAACTTGTGATAATATTATTTAGTTCAGTGAAGACGATATCAGTTCACATAAATCTACATTTTATCACTAGACACTTTCTCTTGTGTCATCAATATTATCTAAACCATGAGTGGGCATCAAGGCCATCCATCCATCTGGACATCCATCCGGACATACATCCATCTTTTATCCTGATTATTCTGGTCAGAGATTCATGAGACTAACAGCCTCAGGGTAGAAGCTGTTCCTCAGTCTAGTGGTTCTACACTTAATGCTCCTCAACCTCCTTCCTGAGGGGAGCGGG
This sequence comes from Nematolebias whitei, assembly GCF_014905685.2. Classification (NCBI taxonomy): domain Eukaryota; kingdom Metazoa; phylum Chordata; class Actinopteri; order Cyprinodontiformes; family Rivulidae; genus Nematolebias; species Nematolebias whitei. The sequence goes on from NC_056503.1 coordinate 51,222,755, forward strand.
ACAAAAAGTGTGTGTGCTGGGTGAGTGTGGTCCTTCATGATGCAGGTGGCCCTCTTCCTGCATCTGGAGGTGTAGATGTCTGTGATGGTGGGGAGACTGACTCCAACATCTTCTGTGCAGCCTTCACCACTCTCTGCAATGAGAGTGGTGCACTCCCTGCTATTTGACTTTAACATCATTTATATTGTATTTTCTAGAAGTCTAACCATTTAAAATAATTAGATGGGTAAAAACAAACAAAGAAAAAAAGACAAAAGCCTGCTTTAAAATAAAATATTTTTGAACAAACAACATCAAATTTATTGCTTCCTGCTCATCATAAACCAGTGGCAGCTGGCGGAGTTTTCTCCAGGGCGACTGTGAACATCCACTGTCTGCTCTGCCCAGAGACAGGTCTGCATCCTCCATGACATGTCCATCCCAGGATGTTCAGCCCCGCGGGTTCCAAAAACTTGACTTCAGCCACAAACAGGAACCAAAAGCTGGAGATTTGTAACAAAACTTTTATGACATGCACAAACAAACGTTCCTCCTTCGCAGATACATCTCTTCACGTTATCAGAAGCACTCTTATTTGAATGAAAAACTTTTGTAAACAGTTTCATGTTACACCAAAGTTCACGCTCTTTAGTCCAGGTGTAAATCCAGCAATGTTCAGTCAGGTTATCTGGACGGTTTCTTTTGGTGCTGAGACGTTTCGTCCTTCATCTGAAGGACTTCTTCAATCCAAGGAGCCACCAACAAACTGAATCCCAAAAATAGCTCACCCCCAGAGTAGAAAAATACAGTTTGCTGGTGACAAGATGGCCTCCAGGGCCCGCCCTCTCCTCCGTCAACTCCTCTAAGGCAGCCATGCCCAAATGGTTAGTTAGTGGGTTTAAAGGTACGTTGTTAGCGTTAATAATAGGCTCACATGGTTAAGCTCAGAGTAAAGGGTCTCGGGTTAGGTTTGGGGTCTGGGTTAGGTTTAGGGTCTGGGTTAGGTTTAGGCACAAGGGTAAGGGGGTTAAGTTTAGGGTTGGTTCTCTGGGTCAGGTGTACAGTTGGGTTTAAGAAAAGGGTTACATAAGCTGAAAAAAAGCACTTCCTGGTTTACCCACATGCGGTGATGCATATTATCCGTGATAATAACGTTCCTTTAAACCTACTTGGAGGTAGGCGGGACAGTTTGAATGCTAACTATTGAGATGATAACAACTTATAATGGACCTTTGAATAGGATGATAACATCCAAAGCCGCTGACAAAGTTGTCTCAGGGACTTTACAGGAACATTCACATAAAAGCCAGTTAGTAAAGTTCTCTATCTAAGGAATCCAGCAGACAAGATGAATCTTGGCTTCGTCTCAGTCTCCCACCCTGAGCAAGCACAGTGGAGACAGTGGAAAGAAAAACTCCCTTTAACAGGAAGAAACCTCCAGCAGAACCAGCTCAGGACAAGAGACCATCTGCTTTGACCGGCTGGTTGAGAGGACAGGAAGGAGAGACAGACCAACACAGAATGGCAGGTCCAGGTCCAGATATAGGTCCAGGTATAGGTCCAGGTCCAGGTCCAGGTCCAGGTCCAGGTATAGGTCCAGGTCCAGGTATAGGTCCAGGTCCAGGTCCAGGTCCAGGTCCAGGTATAGGTCCAGGTCCAGGTGTAGGTCCAGGTCCAGGTATAGGTCCAGGTCCAGGTATAGGTCCAGGTGTATCTGAAAGACAAAAAAAAAAACACATGTTAAGGTTGAGCAGAGTAAGTAAAACAGCAGCAGAGTGAAACTTGTGGTCAGTTTGTCCTCCAGCAGTCTAAGTCTGTAGCAGCAGAACTAAGGGACAGCTCAGGAAACCCAAATGCGTGTTTTGATTGAAATTAAATTTTCTCTGACTAAATATTAAACATTTTTTCTTTCGAAAAACAGAAAAGAAACATTTGTTTTAGTTTTAATTTTGTGGGTGTGGGGGTGTGGGGTGGCTGTAGGACGGTAATTATAATTTGAATAACTTCACAGCAGCGAGTTAGCTCACAGCTAGTCTGTATGTTTGTGCAATATCTTCTACACAAACCGTGTTATACGGAGTGATTGTGCAACGTATCACAACAGAAATGATCTCTAATAGCTGCAGAGAGCTAGATGGAAACAAAACATGGAAACGAAGTGGGAAACGCATACGATTAGGCAAATACAATCTTCTTCCATCCTGTGTTTATGAGGAGCAGATAGAGACGGGGACCATGCTCTCTAAACACACACTTACATCTGCATCTCCAAATCCAACATTTGTTTTCATTAAAGTGCTGTTTACGTCTGCATGCCTCCGTTTGACTGAATTTGCATCAACTTATGTGGTAAATGATGCACGAATATTTTACGAGACGTATATGGAGAGGCAGCATGTTCACTGCAAACTACTGTATTTAAAATATTTACTGTTTACTTCTGATGCCATTGATAAACCTTTTTTATTTTTCCTGAAAGTTTAATAATCAAGACAAAGTATTTTTTGAGGATTTGGTGCATCTTAAATGGAACTTTAAGAAATGGCATTTTGTTCTGCACCATTATACTCATGTGAAATTTGAACTGGCAATAAACATGTTCAACATCTTCACCATCGTTCTCTGCAGAACAAGATAAAACCTTGTTATTTTGATGAAAAGTATTAACAATACACCTGGACCCGAACACCATGATTGGACCCATCCAACAAATAAACAAAATTTCTCATTCCAAATGCAATTTCGCACACAGACAATTTTGTGTTCCTGCGAGCGACGAGCGCACATCTGCTTTTCTATTATGCTGGAGAAAAGAGGAAGTGGGGAGGGCTGGTCCTGATATATATATTTTTTATTATATCAACAACAACAGAGGCACGGGGCATCCATCATGACCTGACCACCTCCACCTCCTGCATGCACTCGAGTGGGTCCAACAAGTGGTAGCAATTTTCTGTTTTCATTTGTTGACCACTTGACCATGTGCGCTTTTTTGGCTCCAGCAGATGAGTTCTCGTTCATGGTGGACTTCTGGTTTGAACACACCGATGAGCTCCGCTCAGACGCACCAGCTGCTGACAGCAAGGTACGGGCAAAATACTGCACACAGCCATGAAACCATGCAAGAGACAGCACAACTGAAGGCCAGAAAGACGAGAAAGTGAGTAACGCAAAAAGTGTTTTATTTTGTGCAGCTAAATTCATTAACTCTGCAACAGACTTCCTTCAAGTCCACAGATTATGTTGGTTAGAAAAAACTAACTGCACATCAGACGTTGTAGAATGAATAAACCTTTGGAAAGTTGATTGATGGTTTTCTTGTACAATTCATCCATCCATCCATACATACATACATACATACATACATACATACACACATACACACATACACACATACACACATACACACATACATACATACATACATACATACATACATACATACATACATACA
>NC_056503.1:51226197-51227101 GCF_014905685.2 Nematolebias whitei
TACATACATACATACATACATACATACATACATACATACATACATACCTACATACATACCTACATCATCTTCCTTTTGTTCTGGACTCAGGTCTTGGGGCAACATCTTGAGCAGGGAGGAGACATCTCTCTACACAGCCTCTTCCAGCTCTTCTGGGAGGACTCCAAGGAGTTCCCAGGACAACTGAGAGACGTAGTCTCTCCAGCATGTCCTGGGTCTTCCAGGGGGTCTCCTCCCAGCCGGACATGCTTAAACCACGTCAGCTGGCTCCTTTCCATGTGGAGGGGCAGAAATACTATTTCAAGTCTCTCCTGATAACTGAACTTCTCACCCTAAATCTAAGGAAGAGTCCAGCTACACTGCAGAGGAAACTCATTTCAACTGTCTGGATCCACAATCTCTTTCTTTCGGTCACTACCCAGAGTTCATGACCAGAGGTGAGGAAAAGAATGTAGACTGACCGGTAAACAGAGAGATTTGTCGTACAGCTCAGCTCTCTCTTCACCACAATGGACTGGCACAAAGTCCGCAATACTGCAGACGTTGCACCAGTTTGTCAATCTCATGCTCCATTCTTCCCTCACTCATGAACAAAACCCTGAGATACTTGAACTCTTCCAGTTGATGCAGAACTTCACCCTCGACCTGAAGAGATCAATCCACCCTTTTCTGATTGAGGACCATGGGCTCAATCAACTATAATATAATAAACAACTCTTTCAATTCAGTTCAGTTTATTTCTAAAGCTTCAAGTCACAACAGAAGTCGTCTCAGGGACTGAACAGAAACATTCATCTATAAAATAATAATTGAACATTATTTATCTGAGGAGCAGCTTTGAGTTTAACTCCATCACAGAACTCTCATCTTGAACAAGCATGAAGGCGACAGTGGAAAGAAAAAC
>NC_056503.1:51227501-51237514 GCF_014905685.2 Nematolebias whitei
GAACTCTCATCTTGAACAAGCATGAAGGCGACAGTGGAAAGAAAAACTCCCTCATGAGGAAGAAACCTTTAGCAGAACCAGGATCAGGACAAGAGGACCATCTGCTTCGACCGGCTGGGTTTGGTAGGAATAGATACACAATGGCAGGTCAAGAATCATGTTTGGTAGGAATAGATACACAATGGCAGGTCAAGAATCATGTTTGGTAGGAATAGATACACAATGGCAGGTCAAGAATCATGTTAAGATAGAAATAGTATCAAATGAAATGAGGTCAGTTTGTCCTCTAGTAGTCTAAGTCTATAGTAGCATAACAAGCCAACCCTAACTATAGGATTTATCAACAAGGAAAGTCTTAATCCCAGTAGCTATGTTCACATGGACATAAGTAATCGGATTAAATGGCCATTCGAAATAAAAATGTGTTGTAAACACCCCATTCAGATTATTCTTTGTTGCTTCAGCTCAATCAGAAAGAATTTGTAATCAGAATGAGACGGTGGTTTTAGAGTTATGGTGCCATTTTTAATTGGACCTCAGGGATGATTTGTTCAGCCATGGCACCCTTCAAATGATTTGCCAGTAGTTTTCCTGACTTTTCTCCATGTATGTAAAATGTGGATTTACTTTTCAGAAATAATTGTTCTATTGAGTGTGTGGTCAATAAGTCAAACTTAGTTTTGAGTTCTAATGGTTGTTTTTTTTTGTACAGATTAGGGCATTTGTTTTGAGCATATTGTGTATCAATTTATTTTATCTGCTGGGCTAAATCAGTTCTTTCTTTTTGAGATGTTTGCCTCAGCCGGGCGGTATATGAGATGCCTTGCCCCCTAAGATAGGCTTTAAGGGTGTCCCAAACGGTTGACAGTGGGATCCCAGGAGTTCTGTTAATGGATAGAAAGAAGGTGATTTCTTTCTCTATAAATGTGACAAAACCTCTGTTTGAGAGCAACGTTGACTTGAATCTTCTTCTTCACTTCTAATGTGAGTCTCCTGCAGAAAAGCAATGTCTGTGTTTAATCGTTTTAAATGAGAAAGCACCTTCCTTCTCTTAACGGGGTGGTTCAAACCTTTGACGTTCCAGCTTGACGACACCAACTGACCACTCATATTACTAATCATTTGTATAAAAAAATAGGTAATACAGTCGAATGTGTGGATGGCTGTGCAGTTCTTGGCAAAGTGAAAGAAAAGATAAGTTAATGGCAGTGATGGAACTAGTCTCAGATAATCAGAATATGGGCGGAGTCCTGCTCAGCTGTTCGTCACCTCAAGTAAACAAGAGTCTAGTGTAAACATAAACAAAGCCAGTGCGGAAACAGCGCGTTGCTCATCAGTCAAAAGAAAAGTCAAGTATTACTTGCGCTGTGAAGTCTGAGGTAAGGTGTCCATGTACTTCTGCGCCTCCTCCACAGCGCCCAGCCACCTCCTGGGTCCATCAGGTAAAGTCACACGGAGTCGAGCAGGAAAAAGCTTGAGACATTTTAATATACAATTTCATTAAAGAAATGTTTTATGGAGGTTAGGTGTGCGATAGTAGGCAACAAAAGTTAATGCAGAGGGCTTGGTAGTGCTAAGAAGTAAGTTTTAACCAGAGCACTGGCAAAACACAAGTACTCCATCTCACGACCACACCCCATAAACCGTGTTTTGCTTTTAATCAGCCTAAAAACACATTGTGGCCATTTAAGAAAATTATATTTGACAATAATATGTGTTTGGCATTGCTCTCAGCTACCAACAAACCAAATATCAGTTTAATAACTCTAAAAATGGCTTATTTATGGTGTTTTTCTTTTTAGCTCAGGTGGCCATCTTGGACTTTAGATTTGCAATTTGTCTTTCAGGGATTGTTCTCAGCTACCAATACACAACAATTCAGCTGAACAGCTCTAAAAACAGCTAAGTTATAGCCATATGAAATTATTTTCAGATGCCATCTTGCATTTTTAGATTTAAATTCAGAATGTGTTGACCAAGGCTGTTGACTACCACCACACCACATTTGAGTTCAATATCTTTTAAATCAATCAAACCTTTATTTCAGACACATACATGGTCCACAAAAACAGGCAAAAACAAAAAGACACAATAAAAACAGAATGTTCATCCATTGCCATATAAATGAAGGCACCAGTGATTCCACAGAGTAGAAAAGAACCCAACGGAGCTTTGTACGGGGTTGGTCAGAGTATAAATGTTGCTACGTGTATTTACAGAGTCTGTTAGCCTACACATACATAACTGTACATATGATTTTGACGCGCAGCAGCACAAGTTAGTACATCGGCATTTACAAACATCTAACTGGCAATACTCCATCGTGGCACCTTAAGCAGCAAACTCATGCCATCATTGTTCGCCAGCTGAAGTTTATGCATCCTGCTTTTTCTGTAATGAGCCACAGGTGGGCAGTGCACACTGGAGTACATTATGCTTTAAAGAGTGCAGATTTTACAGATACTGAGCACATAGAGAACTTCCCAAGAAGCATTTTAGCTTGTACATATTGCATAAAACGCTGCCTGCAAATGTCCCTAACATCGGACAGGTTAGCGGTTATGTAATGTCCTAAGTATTTCACCTCCTCACTGACTTGGAGGATGCTGCCAGACAGAGCGATCAGGGAAAGATAGTTCAGTGTCCTCTTTGCTCCTCACAATCACGAGGTTACTCTTTTTGCATATATTAATATCAAAGTCCAGTCCTTCCTGAGAGCAAACCCTTAGCTGTTGCTGCAGACCGGCACTATATGGACAAAAGATTACAAGATCGTCAGCATACCTCAGGTGGTTGATGGTTCTATTGCCAACCCGTCAGCCAGTCCTACACTGACTCAACAGCTTAGATAAATCATCCACATATGCATTAAAGAAGCTAGGAGACAAAATGCTGCCTTGTCGCACACCATTACCCACATAAAAAGAAGATGATACAGATTTTCCCCATTTGACAGACATGGACTGGTGAGCATACCAATACACTAAGATTCTTAATAAATATTTCGGAACTCCTGTATCGTGCAATTTATAAAACACTTTTCCATAATTTACATGATCAAACGCTTTATAGGCATCAATAAAACACATAAAAATTATGGCCTATTGTATAAATCCAAGACTTCCTCGAGAACAAACATGCACAGATCAGTGGCACGGTTTGGTTTGAAGCCGAACTGATTATCAGATGTCACAATAAACTTCTCCATTCTATTTAGCATAGCCCTCTCCAAGACCTTTGATAAAGTACTGGCCAGAGGTCGATAGCTGTCTTTGCTATTTATTTTGCCAGCCTTATTTTTTTACAATAGGCACTAAAATAACTAACAACATAAAGTTTGGTAAAATGCCATGGATTAAAAACCCAGTGAAACAAATGGCTAACAAAGGAAACAGTTTTCTGTTTGCAAATGTTAAGTGCTCTGCAGATTTCTTATCCGCACCACATGCCTTATTATTTTTCAGTTTTGTAACAATATCCATAACTTCTTGTGCAGAAATAATAACATCTTCATGTTTGTCTATGTTGTCTAGTACAAAGGGATTATTTTTACTACAGTTAAACAACTCATGATCATGTTTCTTCCATAGGTGAATAACGTTGTCTGGTCCGTTTGCAGCATCAGTGTTTGTTGGCAAAGAAGTTTTTAGATTATTGACTCTTTTAATTTCTTTCCAAAATTCAGTAGGACTGTTATGTTGTAATTTCATTGCAAGTGACTCAGATTTAAGTGTGTTTTCATTCCTCTTAATAAATCGTAAAACATTTAAAATGAGCAGTTTCCTGTTTGTTATAGTCTAATACGGGACCGTGTTTGCCTGATTCAGCCCAACAGTTTAAAAGCCCTTCTGGCCTCAACATGAAGCTCATTTGCATATTCATTCCACCCTGGCTTGGCTTGGTGCTTTTTAGTTTTGTACAAACACCTACTTGGGATAAGAAGGGATTCTATCACTTCCTCATACAGTGAGCACAACTCTGTGCCATGTTGCACATTTTTACAGTTTGTCAGAACATCTCACTGCACTTTTTGGAAAAACAATATGATTCAACAAGATTTCATACTGGGTGTAGTAGAGATTAAGCTCCTGCTCAGTTAGATTGTCCCAATTTATTTTCCCTTCTTGCATGTTATTTTTCACTGGCTAAAGGGCTGGTAAATTGTCCACATCTATATTCATCCATCCATCCATTCTCTTCCACTTATCTGGGATTGGGTCGTGGGGGTAGCAGCCTAAGTAGGGAGGCCCAGACTTTCCTCTCCTCAGCCACTTGGTCCAGCTCCTCCGGGGGAATCCCAGGGCGTTCCCAGGCCAGCTGAGAAACATAGTCCCTCCAGCGTGTCCTGGGTCTTCCTCTGGGTCTCCTCCCAGTGGGACATGTCCAGAACACCTCACCAGGGAGGCGTCCAGGAGGCATCCTAAACAGATGCCCAAGCCACCTCAACTGGCTCCTCTTGACGTGGAGAAGCAGCGGCTCTACTCTGAGTCCCTCCTGGATGACCGAGCTTCTCACCCTATCTCTAAGGGAGAGCCCAGACACTCAACTCATTTCAGCCGCCTGTATCCGAGATTTCCTTCTTTCGGTCACAACTCGAAGCTCGTGACCATAGATGAGGGTAGAAATGTAGATTGACGGGTAAATTGAGAGCTTTGCCTTTTGACTCAGCTCTCTCTTCACCACGACGGACCGGTACAGCGCCCGCTTCACTGCAGATGCTGCACCTATCCGCCTATCGATCTCACGCTCCATATCTATAGACACAGGAAAAGGAACAAGATCAAATGTTGCAAATTCATACTTAATCCTGATGGCCTTTAAAAAGTTATGTGCATCCTCCGTGCAGATACAGTGGTCTAACCACGATGTGTGCCACGCTTCACTAATGTAACTGTAACTATCTACAGTCAAGTGCACTTCACTGGAGAGGATCAACTCATTATTGGAACAAAACCACTAAGTGATTTGCAAATAAGGATTTACAATCTGTCACGTCAGCATATTACCCATGATAAAAAAAAATAATAATAATAAATAAGAACAAGTGGATGGATTGTCCTGGATAAATGACACAACAAATGCCAGCCCATTAAGATATTCATCTTTATTCTCAGGACTTTCATAAGGTATATATATTCAGTATAATTAACTTTTTATTCCCGCAGCGGAACTCGATTCCTATAACCCAGTCAGCATCCAGTTTAATCACTTTAATCAGCTGATTGTACCTTTTATGCCACAACATTGCAACGCCCCCCAGAAATTCTGCCCCGCACTAACTCAGTGCTACAGATTCACCTGCACCATAAAAGTCTTCATGCAGTGAGTTGAGTCTTTCCAAGTCCTTTTTAGATTAAAAAAGTCTCTTGAACACACAAACATCATGTTTCCAAGAAGTTTATCCACCACAAGACGGTATAATTTATCCGCCTCTGTATGTCCCATGTACAACTCACACACAATGTTCATTTACGTAGGGGAGGTTTGTTCCGTGCTAGGGCACGGCTCTTCTCCTGAAGCGTCAGGTGTAATCACAGATGCAGGGTGCTGCAACTCAGCCTCGTCTCCTGGCCCGAATGCAACACTATCCCTGTTAGCCCTGGGTTTGCAGGCCTCAAAATAATGATGGACATAAGACCCCGCTGGCCACAGCTGTGGGTCGTACATTTCATTACACTCTGCTGTGACCTGGATTGAGCTCAATCTACTAGGATTGGAGTCAGTTTTCTGGCACGTTGCACGCTTTTCCAGTTTTTCAGACAGACAAGAGGACAGTGTGCCAGCATCAAGCTCAGCAGAGAATCGAGTTGCAAACACACTCACCAGTTTGGTTCTGATCACTGCCATGTTGTTCTTGACTCCAGTGCCAGATGTTTCAACCTTTTTCCACTGCTACTTTTTGGGATGTGTGTCCACTCACCTGCCATTGTGCTGCATTGCTGCGTTTGGAGGCCGTGTTTGCCTTTGAACTGCTTTCTTCACAACAGTTCTCCATGCTTCAGACGGGACAGCAAGTCCTCACTCTCTCCCAGTGGCTCTGGCGCTGGCCCCGCCCATGCCCCTGCTGCCCATGTCTTCGCCCATGCCTCTGTCTGCACAAGTGCAGCCACTCCATCCCTTCGCCCAGGTGGGCCACAGAAGCTCTCAGTAGCAATCCACCGATGACCCATAGCTGCTCCATTTGCACCAAGGTTTTCATTCACACCTGCTTGAGTCTCCATAGCCTCTCTCAGACTCAAGATCTCCCTGCTCAGCTGCTCCACTCGGATGAGCAGAGCTGAGGCGTCCATGCTGCCAAACCCAACAGGTGGTCGCTCATCCAGGTAAAGTGAGACCAACCTGGGAATGCTCTCTCCATATTCATTAAGCACCTTTAGGCAGTCTTTATTGTTATCAGTGTTCTTTTGGGAGCCTTTGAGCCTGATGCAGCATATAGTACAAAGTAAGCACTTGGTGTCAAACAATTTCTCATCTGAGTTGATTGAAGAGTCCAACAATAAAATTTCATCTTGTGACAGAGTTCTCATTTTGATGAGAAAAAAGACGAAATGATTACTCATTTTTTCCCTTTTAGCTATGGTAGCCATCTTGGATTTTTAATTTGCATCAGGAATGTATAACAACTCGCTCTGATCTACAAATTTCAGCTCAATATCTCAAAGAATGATTGAGTTAGTCAATTTTGTGTTTTCAGAGTTAGCTGTGGCAGCCGTTTTGATCCACAATGGCTTCAAATGTCAATCAGTGTTTTGTTCATAGAACTCTTCCCTCTAGGTCATGTGACCTCACCGTGGCAGAGGATGTGAAGAGTTCTGTCAGTGTTTTTCAATGAGAAAAATGGTGTATTTGTTTTCAAATTACATCACCATGGTAACTGGCAATGCCAATAAAAGTAATGGCACATATCCCGGTGCCGAGCCGGTCGTTTTGATATAACATTTGTGGGGGTGCACGTAGCAGTTCAGGCCACATTAAAGTTGAAGGAAGAGTAAGACCCTTTTCAGGTGGAAAATATTAAGTGCTGACTTTCTAGGCAGTCCCCAAAAATCATAAGGTTCATGAATATTGTTAATTGTGAAGTCATTTTTTTCAGTATTGCAGCTGCTGTTTAGGATGAAGACTGATCTGAGTCTCAGATTTCAGGAGAAATGGTCGTGGCACTTTTTGGATACCACAACACAGAGACACTGGAGTTGCTGACCTAAGCCACAGTATACTGTACTGATTCATGTGTTTCTTACTTGACCTGAAAAGAATACTTGAATATAGAATGTTCTTTTTGTGCATGACTGGTATGTCAGGTGTTTTTGCTGTATTCAATATGATTTTATTTTCCATTTAAACACTGTATTTGATATACACCTTGATCGTTTCTTGCAACCATCTATCAATTGCTTGATGGATGGATGAATTCAAAACTTGTTTTAGTGTTCATCTATACATCAGCAGCCATGTATTTTTTCCACTTTGCAAAAGTCATATCAGCCTCAGTGGAAGCAGTGGAAACATTCCCAGTTAAGTGTCGCCCTCCTTCTGCTAGTTTTCTGTTTCCATCTTCCTCATTCTCACACCCTCGCTTCCAATTCACCATTATTAGTGCCTCCAATACTCCAGAGGGCAAACAAACTTTTTAAAAAATTCCCCGTAACCCACCAAGCATAGCCCATTTTCTTCTCCATGCAATTAACTACACCAACATTTACAATAATATGATTACAGACACTTTGGCAAAGTCAGAGGGGGAACGTAGGACATATTAGGTATCAGCAAGGGGTTGATCGTAATGGTCGTGTTTCCTGGAGACTCACATTTTCTTTTGCACACAATAGTGAGAGCTACTAAATTCTCTTCAGGCAGTAAAAACCAATGCACTGGAACCATGATAACAAACACAGGCAGACACTTTCTATCTTGTCTCCCTCTTTTTATTTGCTTTACTTTGGGGCCTAGTTGTTTTCCCTTTCTTTCCTCTGTACCCATCTTAACGCTCCACCCGCTCACACACCCTGTCCCCAATACACCCCTCAATTAATTAAGTCTTTCACGGCCATGTAATTAGGAACATTAGCGAGTCATAAACTTGTCACAAGACTTAGAAATATAGGCTGGCCCTCAGCAATTTGTTTGTAATTCCTTTTTTCATTAGACAACAGCCCCATAGGGTCCCATAGATCCTCCCAGGGTCCTCAGTGTTCCCTGCTCACAGCCGCGACAGGCTGGATGAGATGCGCTCTTGCTGGACTAAGAGTGGGATAAAATGGTGGCCATGCTGGCTGGCTGGTTGGCGCCCTGTCTGTTGCACGCCAAACAACACTTCAAGAACTAGACACAGATCGCTGCTGCTTCAAAGCATGCTTCTCAGTCTGTCTTTAATATCCTGTAAAACGTAGATGCCCAACAAAAGACTCTAAATAAGTAAAACACTTTGCATCCCTTGAAGGAATGCATTTCATCGGCCACCTTTCATAAGAATTTTAATTAAAGATGGCAGAAGAAGGAGCTGAGCTGTAAGGCAAAGCTCTCTGTTACCGGTCAGTCTGTGTTCTTACCCTCACCTATGCCAAATGGTAAATGGACTGTACTTATATAGCACCTTTCTATCTTGTTTCAAGATACTCAAAGTGCTTTACACTACAAGTTGTGTCTTCATTTACCCGTTCATACAGCTCTATACTAGATCGCTACAAAGCTAATTGAACAAATCATTCTAAAGAGACTAATCAGAGCTGGTCATGAACTCTGGGTAGTGATGGAAAGAATTCCTGAAATAGTATTTTTTTAGATGGATGGATGGATGGATGGATGGATACCCTTCCCACACTCTTCTAATGTTCTAAACTATTAAACCTACATCATTTAAACAACATACATAGAGTACTGTACATGTAGCTACTAAATTTTACTTACCAGCTCTGCAAAACACAGCAGCAGCTCTCATTCTGGTCCAGCTCGGTTTGTTTCTGCAGACTTGCCTTGCATCCACAATCGATCTTCTAATCTCTTAAACTACTCATTTTAACAATATACTTATACCATACCATTTTATTTATAGAGCACTTAAATTTACCCTTTATTTATGCAGGTAGTCTCATTGAGCCATGAGAACTCCTTTTAAAGAGAGACCTGTTTAGGGAGCAGATGGTGGGGGTTAAGGACCTTGCTCATGGGCCCAGAGTGGGGCGAATGAGGGTGGGGGCAGGTGTGGGTGCTTCACCTACCCCACCCACATTTTTGATGTTGTCGGTACCGGGGCGTGAACCAGCGCTCTTCCATCCATTTACTTCTGCTTATCCGGGGTTGGGTCGTAGGGGCAGCAGCATAAGTAGAGAGGCCCAGACTTCTCTCTTCCCAGCCACTTGGGCAGCTCCTCCAGGGGAACCCCAGATGTTCCCAGGCCAGCTGAGGAACATAGTCCCTCCAGCGTGTCCTGGGTCTTCCTCTGGGTCTCCTCCCGGTGGGACGTGTCTGAAACACCTCACAATTTATCGTATAAAAAAATAAAAGATAAATTATTAGTCAAGCTATCCTGATTCATGCTCAACAATCCAGGTAAAAGATCTAGCAAAGTTCAGTCAGGTCCTCTGGATGTTTTCTTTTTCTTGAAACGTGTCATATTTCATCCAAAAGACTTCATCAGTCTGAGGAGCTACAACAACCTTAGTCTTATAAAAAGAAACTTCTCATAGTTGGTCAACTAGTTTGATGATGCTCAGATGGTTTCTGTAGTCCTCACTCTCCCATGCCAAGTTTTTTGAGGTAGCCTTGGCAAAAGTGGTTCAAAACATCCTGATCCATGATCAATAATCCAGGTAGAAAAATCCAATAAAGTAAAGTCAAAGACTTGAAGTCAACTTAAGTCTTTGACTTTACTTTAAGTTGACTTAACATTGTTGGATGGATGGATGAATGAATGGATGGTTGGATGGATGGCTGGATGGATGCTGGGTGGATGGATGGATGGCTGGCTGGATGGATGGATGGATGGATGTTTGTATGGATGTTTAGATGGATGA
>NC_056503.1:51237524-51249826 GCF_014905685.2 Nematolebias whitei
GATGGATGTTTGTATGGATGTTTAGATGGATGACGATGATGGATGAAAGGATGGTTGGATGGATGATGATGGATGGATGGATAAATTAGAATAAACAACTTGCAGTCACTCTTGAAGCATCCCTCACATCAACAGAAGTTATCTTCTAACAACAAAACGTCATGATGAGCTGCAGATCAGCCAATCAAACGAGTAATCTTCTTCATCCGGCAGGTTGCGTCAACGTGTGTGTGTGTGTGTGTGTGTGTGTGTTCTTGCAGATGTTTTATCCACAGAGGTGAAGAGCATGGATGCTGGCTGACTCCAGCTCAGCCTCTCTCATCAGCAGCGCTCTTCTCTCTGCCGCTGCACTCTGACCTCCCAATAACCATTCAGCATTGTTTCTGTTTACCACAAATGGAGCAAAAACTTGAGAAAGAGTGTGATGAAAAAAGAAAAAGAAATTTGTGGCTGCTATTGATCGGGTTCCACATGTATTGAAACCAGATATTGATTTTCTTTCTTTCCTTTTTTTTCAAATGGGAAAAAGTGCATTGTCCACCCGAAGAAGATTTCTGTGGGGATTTGTGGAAAGAAGAGTTGAAATGAGCATCCGGTGCTTTGTTGTCTCCGGTGGATTGTTTAGAGGGCTGTGGTAATTGAATTGAGCGAACAGGCCCGCGCCGATATCTGCTCCTCTGAGTTTCACATCTTATGGTGCATCGCTGTAAAATTTCACCTGGGGAGTCTTTACCAAACTGAGAAAAGTTTTGAGAAACAATCAAGGGTCAAGCGCTTATCATACGAACCATGTATCTCAACAGCAGCAATGAATTAGCTGGACTCTGATTATTTCTCACATTATTAAAATACAGTAGTCCCTCATCTATCGTGGGTGTTCTGTACCCCCCCCCCCCCCCCCCACATGCAATAAGTGAAAAACCGCGAAGCAGGAAGACAGTAGTCCATGTTCCAGTTAACTTTATTGTCATTATCATCTCATGTGGTAAATGAGATGGAACAAAATTACGAAAAAAAAATAAAATCAGTTTTAAATTTTGAAAGGCCGGTTCAGCAGTCATGACTTCGTTTTGCAAAAATACTGTTTGGCAGAAAACAGTGCCCAAAGGTACTACACAACTGAATTAAGGGCTGTGTAGTCCTGAGTGGTGATTACAGTACAGTTGGGGGTTGAATGAAAGAAATCTACAAAATGGCGGCGCCTGTCGAATTATTACTATTATTATGTCATCAACTTTTTCCACATCCACATGAGTTCTGTACAGTGATATTACTGTAGAGTCCACAATTGTGTGTAAAAAATAAATTATGCACAATACTTTGAACTGCTGTAAACTGTACAACACAAACCCCAATAGAGTGAGTCTGCAAAAAAATGAACCGCAAAGTAACGAGGGACTACTGTCCTGAAAAGACCAAATGGATCTGAAATATGAAGACAGGGACATACATGGCACTGTAAGCCAGACAGAAATCATATTTATTCATCAGTTAGTTAGGAAGTTATTTTATTGATTTGTGTTTTAAACGTCCACATTTCTAACCAGGAAAATATAAACAAAAAAAAATTATTTTAAATTTAATTTAATTCAGTTTATTTCTATAGCACCAAGTCACCACAGAAGTCATCTCAGGAACTGAACAGAAACATTCATCTATAAAATAATAATTGAACATTATTTATCTGAGGAGCAGCTTTGAGTTTAACTCCATCACTGAACTCTCATCTTGAACAAGCATGAAGGCGACAGTGGAAAGAAAAACTCCCTCATGAGGAAGAAACCTTTAGCAGAACCAGGATCAGGACAAGAGGACCATCTGCTTCGACCGGCTGGGTTTGGTAGGAACAGATACACAATGGCAGGTCATGAAATGGTATCAAATGAAAACTATTCAATTTTAACAATTTATTTAAGGAAATGAGGTCAATTTGTCCTCTAGTAGTCTTATAGCAGCATAACAAGCCAACCCCAACTATAGGATTTATCAAAAAGGAAAGTTTTAAAACTGGACAATGTGTCAGCCTCATGGACAGAAACTGGAAGTTGGTTCCACAAGAGAGGAGCCTGAGAACTGAAAGATCTTCCTCCCATTCTGCTGCTGGAAACTCTAGGAACCTCAAGTAAACCTGCAGTCTGAGAGCAAAGTGCTCTCTTAGGAGAATATGGATTTTCACATTTTAGCTATGGATTATTTAAGATAAGAAAATACTGAATTTGTGAGGGCTTTTCTTAAACCACAAAATAAAATCCATCCATCCATCCATCCATCATCTTTACCCGCTTCTTCTTTTATGGGTCACTGGTGCCCATATCCAGCTATCAATGCATGAAAGGCAGTGTACACCATGGACAGGTCTCCAGTCCATCACAGGGACATCTGGACAGGTCTCCAGTCCATCACAGGGACGCATAGAGACAAATGAGACAAACAACCATTCACTCTCTCAATCACCTAGGGACAATTTAGAGTTACCAATCAGTCTAACATGTATGTTTTTGGTCTGTGGGAGGAAACTGGAGTACCTGGAGAAAACCCACGCAGCACGGAGAGAACGTTGGTTACGTACTGTAACCCCAGATTCCATGAGCATAGGAGTAGCCCTTTAAGGCTGTCGGTAGTGGGTTTATCCCGTCGCGTGCAGCGCAGCACTGAAAACTTTAGTCTACGCCCACCTGCTGTGTGGGCCTCACCCCCGGTCCGTATAAATTACAGTGAGACCGGGTAATCGGCTCCCAAATAGCTTTTTCTTCAGCCTTTTAGGAACCAGCGAGGCCCAGAGCTTAAAGGGCTACGCCTATATTCATAGAATCTGGGGTTACAGTACGTAACCAACGTTCTATTTCGTATAGGCTTCACCCTTTAAGGCTGTCGCTAGTGGGTTAAAGGCAAAGTAGGATGTAGTCTATGCCTCACTGGGTCTATTCAGACACAATATGAAGCGCCTGCTTGCACCAAAAAAACATTTCATCACTCAGCCTTCTGTGTGCACCATGCACAGGAGCGCACTGTGCAATTATGCGTTCCATGCACAGGAGCGCCCCGGAGAGAAAGTTTTCGACGGGGAAAAAGGGGAAGGCTGAAAGCAGTCCTGCTGCCGAGAATGGAAAAGAACAGAAGTTACAATTGTAACCGTGTAACAGTGTGCAGAGCAGGTCAGCAGCTATTCAATATGAACTGATTAATAACAAATGAACTGATTAGTAACAAATGAACTGATTAGTAATCAAATGAACTGAATGGAAACAGTAGTCATGAACTGATTAGTAACAATAGAAACAGCAGTCACAAACTTGTGACTGATGATAAATATCTCACACTGTATTTGCACGCAGACAGATGTGATTTTAAAACAAAATTGCATGAAAACAGTAAGATTCATTCTGTTAGAACACTAAGAACAGAAAGGGCCATGGAGAAAGCTGAAACATCACGCAAATATAAGCGGATAAATGAACAAGGCGATGTCCAAGCGGCCGCCGTACAAATGTCCTCCACCGTCATACCACTATGCAAAGCTGTCGAAGATGCAATTCCTCTGGTGGAATGAGCTCTGAGATTCTCTGGAGGCTCCAATCCTGATGCTCTGTAAGCTTCAGAAATGGCCTCACACAGCCAGTGTGACAGATGCTGAGTGGATAACGGGTGACCTGCAGAGACGTCCCTATAATGCACAAACAGACGCCGAGTCTGCCGCAGAGGAGCCGTGCGTGTTATGTAACATGCCAGCGCACGCACAGGACAGAGGAGATGAAAAGATGCTTCATCCTCTGGTGTGGGGGGGGGGGGGGGGGATAAAACCCCTCTAATGTTATCATTCTCGATTTAAATGAACTTGCGATGTTTTTGGGCATGAAAGCTGGGTTAGATCTCAGAGCAGTTGAGCTGCCAGCAGCTTGAACCCTGAGGTATGACGGGGCAGCAGAGAGCGCAGCTAAATCGCTCACTCTCTTTGCTGATGTCAAAGCCAACAACAGGGCTGTTTTAAGTGACAGGAATTCAAGTGAAACCTGATCTAAAGGCTCAAAAGGAGGTTTGATCAGAGCTCGCAGAACCATCGTTAGGTCACACTGTGGAGCTAGTGGGCGTGACACCGGTCTGTGTATCCGTACACTTTTTAGAAAACGCTTCATCAGCGGAAGATTAAAAACTATTCTGTCACCGAAGCCTTCGTGACAGGAGGAAATAGTTGCAGCATAAGTTTTAATTTTACTGAATGCTAGCGTTCTGTCCATCAGCTGCTGCAGAAAGGACAGCATGCCACCAAGTGGACATGAGATGGCTTCTACACCTTTCTCCGTGCACCAGCGCTGAAAAGCTGTCCACTTTGATGTGTACAGCGCTGTGGTGGAAGCGGCTCATGAGTCTTGGATTGTGCGCACCACTTGCTGAGAGAGACCCATCTTCTCTAAGCAGATCCACTCAGCAGCCAGACCCAAAGATGCTGTCCTATTTCTGGGTGACTCCTGATCACTCCTCCTGCCTGGAGGAGAGCATCGTCCCTCCATGGCAGTTTCCACGGTCGACCCGATAAAAAACGTTGCAGGTTTGGGAACCACAGAGCGCTCACGCGCTCGGGGGCAACAAGAATGGCTGACAGTTCTTCCTCCCGGACTCGGTTCAGAAACCGTGATATTAGAGGGACTGGAAGAAACGTGTAAAGGAACATTTTTGGCCATGGGCTGTGGGCAAAAGCGTCCACTCCTAACGGTGGGTCGTCCCGTGGGCTCAGTGAAAACCATAATTGACACTGGGCGTTCTTCCATGTGGCAAACAGATCCACTGCTGCTTGACCGAACCTGCTCCAAATCCAAGAAATCAGCTTGGGATGGAGACTCCAGTCCCCGTGGCGCAGACCGCCCCTGGACATTATGTCCACTCCTCTGTTTAAGACACCAGGGATGTACACTGCTCTGATGGAGAGCAGGTTTTTGTGTGCCCAACACAGTAGCTGTCTTGCAATGCGTAACAGTTAGTCTGAGTGCACGCCCCCCTGCTGGTTTATGTAAATTGCAGTCACTTTATTGTCTGTGTGGATCATAACATATTGATTCGGCACCAGGGGAGCAAAATGCTGAACCACATTCCAAACTGTAAGACATTCCAAAATGTTATATGAGCTGATGTGTGAGGTGGCCACAGTGCCCCCACTGCTTGAGACAAGCACATTCCTCCCAAGCCTGACAGGGACATGTCTGTGAAAACTGAGACGTGTGACATAGGTCTGCTGATAAGAACTCCCTCTGACAGAGTGAGAAGGTTTCCTCAGTGATTCAGGTCGGTTCCCAAGGAGGGGAGCACAGAGATCATCTGCCTCTTCTGACGTACTGGATCTATGTGCAGGTGAGCGAACCATCTCTGGAGGCATCTCATGTGGAGTAAGCCCAGCGGAACCACAGCATGAGCTGAGGACATTGTACCCAAAAGTTTCATGATAGAGACGGCCGTTACTACTCTGCTGGGTTTTACGCATCAGAGCTGGTCCTTTAGAGCTTCAGCTCTCGGCTGTGATAAGTGGGCTCTCATAGTGACTGAGTTTAGCTCCACTCCCAGATAAACAATCATCTGGGCTGGGAGAATGAACTCTTCTCCCAATTTATGGCAAAACCCAGGTTTAACAGGTGTGACGTCAGCGCTTTGGTTTGCGCAGCTGCTTCCTGCCTGGATCGAGTTAACAGCAGCAAACTGTCCAGATAAAACAAAATTCTCATTCCTGATCAGTGTAGCGGCTGCAGAGCCGTCTACACGCATTTCGAAAATGTGCATGGGGTGAGGGAATGGCCGAACGGGAGCCTGTTGTACTGGTACTGGGTCCATTGGAAGGAGAAACGCAGGAACTTTCTGAGTTTTGGAATGATTGGTAAGTGAAAATAGGCATCTTTTAGATCTATGGAGATAAACCAATTGTTCTGGTGAATGCTGTCCAACAGCTGCCTGGTTGTCAGCATGTGGAACTGCCTCTCCATGATCGAATTGTTGAATATGGATAGGTCGAGAACGGGTCTCATCCTTCCGGTCCTCTTCAGAACCAGGAAGTAACATGAGTAAAACCCTGTGTTTTCCTCTCTGTTGGGAACCCTGGAAATTACATTTTTTATCAGTAATTCCTAATCTTCTGAGTGGAGAAACGAGATCTGTTCTAGAGATGACAGAACCATCTTTATAATCCCTCTGAACGGTAGGGGTTGAGCTACAAAATGTAGCGTGTAACCTCTTCTTATAAGACGGTTCATCCATCTGTCCAGGGAACACACTCGCTGCCACTCTGCATAATGCTCTGGGAGTGGGCATGCATTTTTGTGTTGTGTCATGTCCTTTACAGACGTTAACCAAGCTAGGGCCTCCACCGCCGTCATATGCTCTGGAGATGCTCCTCGAGCGACCCATGGGGAGGCCTCGCCGAAAGGGCACTGGGAACGCCTCTGTGCTGCGCTCAGGCTGTTGGCTCACATCAGAGTTGATGTGAGCTGACGCGCACTGAGGAGAGGTGTGAGCACCTTTTAGAAATGTGATGCCGTTTGGGTGGAGATTGCAGTTCCTGTGGGGAAACGCGTTTGTTCATGCTGTGATCAGAAAAGTCAGAACCTGGGCTGAGAGCGAGGTTTTTTCCTGGGCTTGGTCTGCTGAAAAGAATAATTTCTAGCTGCTATGTCAAGCGAGCATTTTGTGTGATTTCTCGAGCTGCAGTGACTTTTAAAAACCTGTTTTGAGGTTACCGGCTCGTTTTGTTTGGAGGATGTGTGAAGAGAGGCCGCTGTGAGATCATTCGATCTGACAGTCAGGCTGGAATCAGAAGACACTTTATTCTCTGAATGATGTTTTCATTTTACTTTAAAACTCATATCATCATTATGCATACACACATCTTCCACAAAGAGTCATTTCTTGTGTCCTCTCTCCCGTGAGCCCTGCGACTGGTTGTTCCAGGGCGGTGCCTGTTGGCGGTCTCTGGGGAAGCGCTGAGTCACTGGTTGCCGCGATGAGGAGGACTGTTCTCTGGCAGGAGGGGCAGGTGCCGGAGCGGGGCGGGAGGTCGCTGCTGCAGCTGTGGAACGTCTCTGCTGCTGCCTCTGGCCACAGCAATCTCTCCAGTGGTTGGGGGAGGTGGGAAGAGGGGTGCAGCTTCATCAGGTGGCGCACAGTCTCTGACACCTCCTCTGACTTCTTTGACTTTTCAAGCATGGCCTTAAAATTGGCCCCTAACAGCGCGTCTGTCATGATGAGGCCCTCCAGCAGGTCTTTCTGCAGTTTCTCCGGCAAGGAGGGGGAGTGTCGGAGCTAGGTGGACCTCTGGATCATCGTCTTCCAGGCGGCGATGCGAGACAGGCAGAACGCAAAGGAGGCGCACAGGTTGAGGATGACATCAGACGCTTTGCAGAGCGAGCTCCTCATCTCCTCAAGCAGGTCTGTTTCCTCCAGCCTTTTGGAGATGCTGTAGGCCAGCAGGGCAACATTGTTGTTCGCTGCGGCCGTCTGGAAAGCACACTGGTGGGCTTGATTGGAGAGCAATGTCACCATCTGGTCGTGTCTCCCTGGAGGGACAGGACGTTGGTCCAACCTGGACACTTTTGCTCTGAGTGCTTCCACCAGGCTTGGCTCCGAGGGGGTACCGAGGGAAAGTTCCGCTCAGTAAACCCCTCCACTCTGGTGATGGGAGTGAAGATGGAGATGGGCGCCTTCAGCTTACCGGGTCCGGCTGCAGCCTAGATGGAGTCAGGGCGGCAGGCTGGGGTGGAGCCGAACCTTCCCGCTAGATCATCCGATCTGGGCGGGGGGAGGAGAGGGACGGAGACTCCCTTCTTGTCAGCCGCCTCCTGGATTATGCCGGGCAGCTCCTGAGAGGAGGGCACCAATGGCTGGGAGTGGTGTGTTCGCCGATGCGGAAAGGCCAGGGGGGAGGGGGGGGGAGCATCCGCTTGCCCCCCCTGTTCCAACACTACACTCTCCAGGAGGGAATGAGCAGCGGGGCTGCTGCTGACGTTGTCTTTTCTGGAGGAATAATCCGATTCGCTCCGTGACTCAGCGTCCAAAAAGGCGATGGCCTCGTCTATCGAACAGTTTCCTGTCACGGAGAGGCACTCCTTGATGTTAGCCTTGAACAAGGCTGCTAGCCTCTGTCTCTCCTCAGGAGGGATGAGGTCACAGAGACGGCAGGAGGAGGCGAGGTCGGCGTGGCGGGGACCCAGGCATCCTTCACAGATGTCGTGCCGGTCGAAACTCAGCATGTAGTCAGTCTTGCAGGATGGGCACAGGCGGATGGTGCTGGTGCTGGACATTGTGTTCTTGTAAAAGCAGTGCTGGTTGCTTGCTGAAGAAAAAATGGGAGCTGATTACCCGGTCTCACCATAATTTATATGGACTGGGGTGAGGCCCACACAGCAGCTGGGCGTGGACTAAAGTTTTCAGTGCTGTGCTGCGTGAGACAGGATAAACCCACTAGCGACCGCCTTTAAGGCGAAGCCTACACAAAAATAACATGCAAACTCCACCTAGAAAGGTCGCACAACTGGAATTTTAACCGGGTCGACCTGCTCGCTGAGAGTCTTCAGCTCTCCCAACTGTACCACCGTGCTGCCTGATAGGAGGCTCATTTTTAGTATTTTCTGTGATATCCATTAATAAAAACATCTTTTGGCTGCTCCCTTCTTCAGGAGTCACCACAAGCAAACTTGCATGAAAGATTTATTTATTTAAATATTATTGTCCTTGCTGTATTATCGATGCAGATGATGTGACTTTTGACTTCAGCTTCACTCTTTGACACAGTGTCAGCTGTCTGCCCACCTTTGTGCACGTCTATGGCCTGTTGTGTGTGTGTGTCACTTTGTGGCGGCTGAGTCGTCACCGCGGTCACAACCAGACCTGACAGCCTGTTTCTTATTCAGCCCATGTCAGCCGGAGCTCCCACTCAATTTGCAATTAGGACCAAATTTAGAGCACTGAAGCCTGAAGGCAGGTGGGTGTCCACACCAGAAGAAATGTGTTGCCTAGCAACTTAGGGGGTTGTGGTGTTGTGTGTGTGTGTGGTGTGTATCAGGAGGACCTGAGATGTGTCTTATTTGTCAATTTTGACTTTTGATAGTATTTACTTATTATATTTAAAAAGAATGTGTTGTAATTGTTTTCTATTCTGTTTAATGGTAAAGAAAAAATATCTAAATTCTCTTGGCTTCATTAAATTTTCTTTTTAAAACAAAACAAAGTCTTAAGTTTTTTTTTTTGTTTTCTGAACACAAACGCACACAAAAAAGAACACCAAACAAAATCCTCTCCCCCCCAGATCAGTCACACACACTCAAATAACCTCAGCAGGTATTGACATGTTTCCTACATACGACACACAAGGCTGCCAAAAGTTCCAAAATCTTCTAACCGAACCTTTCAGGGTATATCTAAAATAGTTCCAGATATATACGATACATCACTTCTCTTACCCAATGTTCATTTGCCGGGGGTGTGCGTCCTTTCATCTTCACAAAACAAGTCTCCTGGCCAGGAGGGCCAAAAGCAATCACATCCTTTTGCTTTACATGTTCTTTTTTATCTTTTAAAAAATGAAATGAAAAAAAAAATAGGCTTGTTATTGTCTCACGGAATTCAAAATAAACAGATTTTATTTTAAACTGGTAAGGTTTTTATTATTGTGAGCATGGCTTGAAAACTGTACTGTTGGCTGTGAACATTATTTTTCACCCATGTTCAGCCACATCATACTTGCCTTGGCTTTCTTTTTGGCAGCCACTCACACAAACAAGAGTCGACGTCAGAAATGAATAGACAGAACCGTAACAGGACTCAGGATTGTAGTCTCTGATGGTTCCTGTCATGAGAAGAGCTTCTGTGATGCTGTCAACGCAGCTCTAATACTTTGAAATGACAGAAACTCATTTGACACATTTCACACACCGTCAGAATCAGAACCGGAATCAGCTTTGTTGTCATTGCACAGAAGCACAACAAAATTTAATTTCAGTACAGCCCGTCCAAAGATACAAAACAACCAAACAACATAGACATGGGAAGACGGGGTGCCTGAGGCTGCAGCCTCATGAGAGGCGCTGCCTTTTCTGTTAGATAAGGAAAAGGGAACAAGAGGAAAAAGGAGGGAGGCCAGCGAAGATGGTGAGTTTGAGAGGAGTGGTTTTATAGCTTGGCAAGTGAGTGTATGCATGTGTGCGTTTGTAAGTCTAGCACACCTACACCTACACCTATTTATAATCCGGAAGATATGCAAAGAGGGGCTCCAAAAGTTTTCCTGGAAGGAGTGGGAAGAAAAGCATCCTCCTTCACCGAGAGCAAGAAGGAAAAAAAAATAAAAACTACTTTAAAAGACTCAACTACTTTAAAATATTATTTGTAGCACAGACATTTGAGGGCAGCACGGTGGCACAACTGGTAGCACTACTGTCTCTCAGCAAGCAAGTCCCCGGTTCAAACCCCGGTCCGGGGACCTTTCTGGGTGGAGTTTGCATGTTCTCTCCGTGCTGCGTGGGTTTTCTCCGGGTACTCCGGTTTCCTCCCACAGACCAAAAACATGCATGTTAGACTGACTGGTAACTCTAAATTGTCCCTAGATGTGAGAGAGAGTGAATGGTTGTTTGTCTCGTTTGTCTGTGTGGCCCTGTGAAGTACTTGCAACCTGTCCAGGGTGTACCCCGCCCCTCACACAGGGATTGCTGGACATGGACACCGGCGACCCCCATGACCCAAAATGGAAGAAGTGGGTAAAATATATTGGATGGATGGATGGATGGATGGATGGATGGATGGATGGATGGATGGATGGATGGACGGACGGACGGACGGATGGATGGGCAGACATTTGAACATACCCAAAATTTAAAAGACAAGTCCCTGCAGACATTTTAAAACATAATGGAAGATTCCTTGCAAATTTTATTCACCGATGGATGGGGCGGCTGTGGCTGAGCGGTTAGAGCAGTCGTCCTCCAATGCAAGAGTTGGGGGTTCGAATCCACCAGCAGTCACATGCTGAAGTGTCCCTGGGCAAGACACTGAACCTCTCATAGCCTCTGATGTGTGTCCCATTGGTGTATGAATGTGATCTAAAGCAGTGATTAGTCTCTTTAGAATGATTTGTTCAATTATCTTTGTAGAGATCTAGTAGAGTGCTGTATGAATGGGTAAATGAGGACACAGATTGTTGTAAAGAGCTTTGAGTATCTTGAAATAAGACAGAAAGGCGCTATATAAGTACAGTCCATTTACCATTTATAATTTCATTCCAGTGTGAATGACAATAAAGAAACCATGACCTTGATTTTATTATTGTCACAATGGTGGCCTTAGGAGGAAGGAGAAATGTCATGAACTGGGAGGAGGAACTGGTAGATAGTGCAGGTTGTTGATTTCTTACAAGCAGGTAGATGAGGGGTAACATTGAGAAGAGGGCAGAGGACTCCCTGCAGGTAGGTCAGGACCAGGTCTGAGGAACGCAGGTGGAGCATGGAGGCAAGTGGTTGGATTGCGGCGGAGCAGCTCAAGAAGATCCACAACGAGGTAAGGAACTCACAGGTAGTTACAGGAGTCAAGGATTTGTGGAAGGCGACAAGGAACCCAGAACTGGAGGTTCAGGAAACAGGTTCTATAAGAGCATGAGGAAAACACAAGGTATCACTTAAATCTGAGATTAAACACAAGGAGACTGATAGTACAAATACCAATAGATAAGTAATGCTCCAGCAGGGAATGGAGCTCTTCTGCAGCTTCTTATAGTCAAGGAACTCATTAGTGGAATAATCCCCAGCTGCTGCTTGTTGGTGCCACCCTGGACTCGGGATCCTGCAGGAAGAGCTATAATCATACACTTACCTCTCTACCACTGTAATAAATAGTTTATAACTAAACTAGTTTAATAACTAAATTACAAACAAAAAAAACGAAAAAGAAACTAATTCGCTTAAGACCAGCTTGGCCAATAACAATGTAGGCTTAAACAGTTGGTGCAATTTGCATGAGAACTCCATTCCCCAATCAGTATTGTTTTCCATATTTGCATGTGCATGGATGCTGAGAGCAGCAAATTGACTGAGAAAATGGCCATATTAGCACACAGTGGGAGAGGGAGTGTGTCATGTGCAGCAAACGGTAGAAGATGGCTGCAATGGCCCTCACACCGAGCAAATGTCTGTTCTCAACTCAGCCAAATCACACAAAGAATGTGTGTCTGTACTGTTGTGTTTTTTAAATGAGTGCATGGAATAAAGAGGAAGTTGTTTCAAAGATTTATGATTAGTTTTTTAACCTTCAAACATGATTCAATCTACTTGATAATGATTCCA
>NC_056503.1:51250226-51264281 GCF_014905685.2 Nematolebias whitei
TGGACTATAAAAAGTACACCTGGACTATAGAAAGTACACCTGGACTATAAAAAGTACACTCGTACTATAGAAAGTACACCTGGACTATAGAAAGCACATCTGGGCTATAGAAAGTACACCCATACTATAGAAAGTACACCTGGACTATAGAAAGTACACCCGTACTATAGAAAGTACACCTGGACTATAGAAAGAACACCTGGACTATAAAAAGTACACCTGGACTATAGAAAGTACACCTGGACTATAGAAAGTACACCTGGACTATAGAAAGTACTTCTGGACTATAAAAAGTGCATATGGACTATAAAAAGTACAAATGGACTATAAAAAGTACAAATGGACTATAAAAAGTACAAATGGACTATAAAAAGTACACCCGAACTATAGAAAGTTCACCTGGACCTGTCATCCTGTGTCTGTTTCTACTTCCTGTCCTCTCAAACCCAGCCGGTTGAAGCAGATGGCCGCTCATCTTGAACCTGGTTCTGTTGGAGGTTTCTTCCTGTTAAAGGGAGTTTTTTCTTTCCACTGTCTCCTTTGTTCTCGCTCAGGATGAGAGATTGTGACAAAGTGAAGATTCAACACAATCTGCTGCTTCCTCAGACACAGAACTTTTACTAATTGTCTTTTACAGTATAATGTCTGTGAATGTTTTCAGTGCCCTGAGTTGACTTCTGTTTGACTTGGAGCTACAGAAATAAACTGAATAGAATTTACTGTAACCTCTTTAAATCTGGCCCTACATTACAAACGGCTTTTGTACCTGCTGAGACCCTTGTTGTGCCCAACTTAAAATCCACCAATTTATGATTTAATTTATGGTAGCACACTTTAGAAATGGAGACAGGCAGGTTTGAACAAACGTTTGTATATATAATTTTTATTTATCATCAGTATAGTTTTTAGCCATGGGAGGCTGTATCCTCAAATGTTTCCTGCCTGATGAAGACTTCTGTGTAGGCATCATCGTATAACTCCAACTCATTGAGAAGGGTTTCAGATTAAATAAATATTTAGAAAAAATAAAAATGTTTTGCTTCTTCTTCCTTCTCTTCTCGGCTGTGGCTGAGTGGTTAGAGCAGTCAGAGTCAGAGTCAGAGTCAGAGTTTCTTTATTGTCATTCGCACCTCATGTGGTACATGAGGTGGAGTGAAATTATGTACACAGGGTCCCAGTTACATCCAACAATAAAATGTATAAGAAAAACAGTAATAACATCTAAGATATGAACCAAGAAAAACATCAACCAAATATACACCAAGCACCCATAACACAAAACATTGAACATCAGCACAAACATGAACATGAGTCTGTGAGCAGATGTGCACGCATGAACACATCAACATTGAAACAGATCAGCAGCAACATGAAACAGATCAGCAGCAACACGATATGACCTTTCACAGTGATCATTCTGGTTAGAGATTCATGAGTCTAACAGCCTCAGGGTAGAAGCTGTTCCTCAGTCTAGTGGTTCTACACTTAATAATAATAATAATAATAATAATGTCATCACAATGTCAGCACTGTATGTTTCCATACAATGGCGAAATTAGTCTCTGCATTTAACCCATCCACCACCAGGTGGTGCAGTGGGCAGCTACTGAAAGCGCCCGGGGGACATTTTGGGGATTAGACGTGCTGCCCAGAGACGCCACGTGATGTGCAGTGACTGGGGATCGAACCTGGGACTCTCGGGTCCCAAGCCGGCTGCCCTGCCTCTACACCATCTCGGCCCCATACACCATCTCGGCCTTAATGCTCCTTAACCTCCTTCCTGAGGGGAGTGGGGCAAAAAGTGTGTGTGCTGGGTGGGTGGGGTCCTTCATGATGCAGGTGGCCCTCTTCCTGCATCTGGAGGTGTAGATGTCTGTGATGGTGGGGAGGCTGATTCCAACAGATTTCTGTGCAGCCTTCACCACTCTCTGCAAAGCTTTTCTTTCTGCAGCTGTGCAGCCTCCATGCCACACGTTGATGCTGGAGCACAGGATGCTCTCCACTGCACACCTGTAGAAGGAGGTGAGGACTGAGCTTCCCAGACCAGCTCGTCTCAGCCGTCTGAGGAAGTAGAGTCTCTGATGAGCTTTCTTGATCAGGCTGGTGGTGTTGTTGCTCCAGCTGAGGTTGTCATTCATGTGTACACCCAAGTACTTGTAGCTGGAGACCACTTCCACCGCAGATCCTCTTATGTTCAGGGGGTGTAGGTGTTTTTGTTCCTTCTGAAGTCCACAATCATCTCCTTTGTCTTCTTCACATTGATGTGAAGGTTATTCTCTTTGCACCAGCTCTCCAGGTGTTCCACCTCCTGCCTGTAGCTGGACTCATCATTGTTTGTGATGCATCCCACCACCGCTGTATCATCTGCAAACTTTACAATGTGACAGCCTGGATGTCCTCCATTGCAAGAGTTGGGGGTTCGAATCCACCAGCAGTCACATGCTGAAGTGTCCTTGGGCAAGACACTGAACTCCACATAGCCTCTGATGTGTGTCCCATCAGTGTTTGAATGTGATAAAGCTCTGATTAGTCACTTTAGAACGATTTGTTCAATTATCTTTCTAGAGATCTAGTAGAGTGCTGTATGAGTGGGTGAATGAGGCACAGATTGCTGTAAAGAGTGTCTGGATAAGTTCCCTCTTCTGGACATGTCCAAACCACTGTCCCTCCTCTGGACATGTCCAAACCACTGTCTCTCTTCTGGACATGTCCAAACCACTGTCCCTCCTCTGGACATATCCAAACCACTGTACCTCTTCTGGACATGTCCAAACCACTGTCCCTCCTCTGGACATGTCCAAACCACTGTCCCTCCTCTTGACATGTCCAAACCATCTCAGTGTGTCCTCTCTAACTTCATCTCCCAGTTGTTCAACCTGTGCTGTACCTCTGATGATCTCATTCCTGATCTTCTCCATCCTTGTCTTTCCTCAGGAGAACCTCAACATCTTCATTTGTGACACTTCCAGTTCTGTCTCCTGTCTCGTTGTCCATGTCTCTGTCTCCAGACCATACAACATAGCTGGTCTGAACCACTGTCTTGTAAACTTTTCCTTTGACCTTTGCTGACACCCTTTTTGTCACAAATCACTCCTGAAACTTTTCTCCATCACTCCATCCTGCCTGGACTCTCTTCTTCACCTCTTCACCACACTCCCCATGTTCCTGGACAGTGGACCCCAAGTCCTTGAAGTCCTGCACCTTTGTGACCTCTGCTCCTTGTAGCCTCACTGTTCCACCTCCTCCCTCTCATTCACACACATGGACTCTGTCTTACTACGACTGACTTTCATTCCTCTTCTTTCAAGTGCATACCTCCACCTCTCCAAGTTCTCTTCCACCTGTTCCCTGTTCTCACCACAGATCACAACATCATCTGCAAACATCATAGTCCACGGGGATTCCTGACTGACCTCATCTGTTAGTCGGTCCATCACCAGAGCAAACAAGAAGGGGCTCAAAGCAGATCCTTGTTGCATTCCCACCTCCACCTTGAAGCTATCTGTCACTCCTACATCACATCACATCATCATACACCACTGTCCTGCTGAACCCATACATGTTCTGCTGTCCTATGCTTTTTATAAATCCACAAAGAGACAATGGAGTTCTTTCTGACCCTCTCTGCACTTCTCCATCAGCGTCCTCAAATCTAAGATATCGTCCGTGGTGCTCTTTTTTGGTACGGTTTTACAAATTTTTGAATATGTTCAAAACTAAAACAACAATATTATGAGTGTCCAATGAATGTTTCAAGACCTTTAAATTCTCTCCTGAGTGTTTGTTTCAACCCAGTGAGGGAAAGCCTGAAAAACATGTTTACCTCTGCCAGGGTGTTTTGTGTGTGTGTGTGTGTGTGGGGGGGGGGGGGGGGTGTTTGTATTAACTCCTCAATTTCACACATGCTTAATTCTGAGGTTGGTGTGAAGGGATTTGTGGAGGAGTGAGTGTGTGTTGGGGGTTGGGGTGGTGCCTGGGAGTGAAATGAGGAAGGGGAACAAGAATTATGGATGTTTGGGGTGCAGGATGCTCATGTTTAATCGAGTGACAACAGGAACTTTGCTCTGCTCCACTCATTTCCTTTAGATTCTTTAGTTATCTTGTGATTTTCTTGGTTTGTGTCCTCTGGTAACACGATTTGAACAAAGTTTGAACCATAAATGTCAGAATAATTTGCAAACATGTGTACAGTTACTGTAAACTAATTGTGTCCATAAAAGCAGCTGTCTAAGAAAGGAACACATAAAAGACAATATTTGTGACAATACGATATCAGAGTAGGAGCTGACTCAGTTTTTAATCAGTTGATAAATGTCTTGTAAAAAGTAGGGATGCACCGATCCACTTTTTTTACTTCCGATCCCGATCCCTAGATCTGAATATCGACCGATACCGATCCAGTTCCAATATCATGATCATCATTGATTTTACATGAGGCTGTAATAATCTCCTCTCAAGTACAATTTGTACAAATATATGCATGCATGTCCAAAAAGGCAACTTGAGGTAAGTTTTATTAATGTTGGATAAGTTTTAAAGTTAGAATTAAATTCTAACACAAAACATGTTTCTTTTTATTCCTAGTTTTAAAGTGGATTTTAAAGTGATTAATTTAAGTGATTGTTTAAAGTTATTTTATATTTTTTAAAATAAGGGGCAGATATAAGAATTTTTTTCTTCTTTCTGTGCTATTTCTTTTTGATGATTTTTTTTATTGTTTCTTTTAAATGAATGACTAAATGAATTAAATTAAATAAAATGTTAAATGGCTTCAAACATCTGCTAAGTTCATGGCATAAACCAACAGACATGTTCCTGTTTTTAGTATTTTTCATCACTTTATAATGTAGCTGTTTTGTTTTTAATCTAATTTTCAAATAATGTTTTTTATGATTGTCTCCTGTTGTACTGATAAATATCTCCTGCAGGGTAAACTGTATCTTGGCTGCAAGTATCAAACTGAGAAATCCTTCATTTTCTACAACTGATAGTGGTCGGTCATTAATTATGAAGTTTATAAACTTTTCTGTAAACATTAGAGCTCTGTGGTTTCAGCGACATCTTCTTCTTGTTCAGTCCGAAGCAGGCAGTCTGATCTGGGTCAGCCCCGCTCAGTCTGTCCCTCCTCAGAGACGGGCAGACTGAGCGGGGCAGGGTGGACGCTGCTGGCCGGGGTCGAGTCGCCTGTTGTGGGTTGAGCAAAGAGCAGCGCCCGCTGAAGCCCCGGAGCTCGAACGTCCAACATAAAACTAACTTTACCGTGGTTTAATGTGGCGCTGTGGCTCTGCAGACAGTGCACGTTGCTGTCTTGTTTTGTGGTGTTCAGTGTAAAATACTTCCACACAGCGACATGTTTAGATGAAAAGTTTGTTAGCTGTTAGCCACAGTGCTGCTAACTCAGTCCTCACGTTGTAGCTGCTGCAAACTATGGACTGGATTTCCTGAATGTGGAGCGGGTCTTATTACTCTGGGCTCATGAGACACGTTCAGGAAATCCAGTCCATAGTTTGAAGCCAACTTGCGTAATGGATCGGAAATATCAGCAGGAGGATCGGAAAAATCCAATAAAATTATGCTGGTATCGGAGGCCGATACCGATACTGGATCGGATTGGCCCCATCCCTAGTAAAAAGTTACATTTTATTTATTAGGTAAACATACGATTAATTTACTGTGAAATACTAGCCTAGAAAAACCCAAGAAAACGCTGCCTGTAAAGAACATTGTCAACACTGAAAGTATTTCTGGTTTGAAAAATTTAAATGGCTACTTTTTAAATGAAGACTGGACTTATTCGCCAGTTTGTGGTGAAGAATTTTGTTTTACTAATGTGGTGCGTTTCTTCTCGACTGACAGGATCGGCCATGTTGATTATCCAGAAGCAGAAAGAGCGAATCATTAATGTAAATATTAATATAAAAACAAGTAATTTTACAGAATCTGTTAGAAGATTACTGAAAAAACCAAGAGATAGAAGTATTTTGCATTTCACACATCATCTTGGGGGCCAGGTAAGATGTCATCGAGGGCCATATTTGGCCCCCGGGCCTTGAGTTTGACATTTGTGCTCTACTGTATTTCTCACTTTTAAAAACTGTATGCTTGATGTATAATGTAAGTTGTTTCAGTTTGTTTTTTAGTATTGTGGACAGTTCATTGATTCATTTTATTGTACCCAACATCAATGTTCAGCAAAAAAACAAAAATAAACTAATTTTGAATAATTACTGCGGCAGACTTAACGACCCATTGACCTTTTTTAATGATGATGTTTTAAAATATCATTTAATTTTCTACATAAAGTGACAGTATAGTAAGAACCAATGAGGCACAACAATAAGTCTCTAACAAATGATGTTAATGATTGAAATGTTTTTGAAAATGAATTGTCACTCTTTCATTTAGTGTTTTAGAAGAATTATCTGTTTTTGTAAAATATTTACAGGACACCTGCTCAGTTACTCCACATTTTAATTTTTGTGTCAATTCAGAAAATATACAGCGTTCTCCACTGACTCGTTCTTTTGTTAAAACAACTAAAACAGCAGTGAGACGAGATACTCTGCAGTAGGTTTGTTTGCAGTGAGATGGGAGTTCTGCTCCCATGAGTTGTTTCTGTAGATGTGTGTGGGAAAACAAGCGCCGGGTCAGCAGTAGAGAGGAAACATTTACGGTGGATCAGTGGGCAAACCAAGCAACAGGTCCGTGAAGCATTCATTGTGAGAAACACACCCCAACTTCCCCTCCATCTCTCCTCATCATCCCCCCCCCCACCCACACACACACACACACACACACACGAGTGTGAGCATGAGTTTTTGCATGTACTAAGACGTGCCTTGATGTACATGTGTGGTTGTTGTTGAAAGCAGTCAGACAGTGAAAGTGTGGGAGAGTTTTTATTTGTTTTTCTGAGGATGTCTCCACAAGTGATGATTATTTCTTATTGGTTTAAATGTTGATACATTTATTGATACATGGCATGCAGAGTCTCAAATCAAAAATGACCTGGACTCATTTAACATCTTACCTCCACATCAATCTGGTTTCAGGAAACAACACAGCACACCCACTGCTTCACTGAAGGTTCTTAATGACGTTGTTGAAGCACTGGATGCTAAGGATTATTGTGCTGCACTTTTCTTAGACCTGTCTAAAGATTCTGACTCTGTGGATCAGAACATCTTGTGTCATAAACTCTCAGAAACTGGTTTCTCAGATCACACCATTGGTTGGTTCTCTAACTATCTTTCAGACCGGAGGCAATGTGTTCAACATAATGGTACTTCTTCCAGTTATTTAACAGTTAATAATGGTGTACCACAAGGCTCAGTCTTAGGACCCACCCTCTTTACAATCTACATAGGTAATGTAGCATCTTTGACACATCCTTACATTTCTATGCTGATGACACAGTTGTTTATTGTCGAGCTAAAACTGTTGCTAAGGCTTTCCAGTTTTTGAAATCTGCTTTTGACATCATCCAGACTGATTTGTTTTGTCTCAAACTTGTCCTAAACGCCGACAAAACCAAGGTGATGTTGTTTTCAAATAGAAATCAGTCCCAGCAGTTCTTCCTTCGATTTTATCTTTGAATGGTGTCCCAATTGAGTTTGTTGATTCCTATAAATATTTAGGTATCTTGGTCGACACACATCTCTCTTTTAAGCTCCATGTGGAAAACTTGGTAAAGAAACTGAAAGTTAAACTGGGTTTCTTTTTCAGAAACAGATCCTGTCTAACCCTGAATGCTAGGAAACACCTTGTATCTGTGACTTTCCTTCCCTCAATTGATTACGGTGACATTATCTACATGAACGCTGCTACAAGAACCCTGCAGATGTTGGATGCTGCAGATGTTGGATGTTGCAGATGTTGGATGTTGCAGATGTTGGATGCTGCAGATGTTGGATGCTGCAGATGTTGGATGCTGCAGATGTTGGATGCTGTCTTTCATGGTGCACTAAGATTCATAACTGGCTGTAACTACCGTACCCACCACTGCACCCAGTATTCACTGGTTAACTGGTCACCATTAACTTCACGCAGACTCTCTCACTGGTACATCTTCATCTTTAAATCACTTCCTGGTCTGCTGCCTTCATACATCTCCTCCTACATGTCTCTGTGTGAGTGCAGCTACGGAGTGCGCTCTCAGGACATCATTACCTGCAGTGTTCCCTCAGTGAGGATTGAACTAGACAAAAGGACCTTCTCCTACTCCGCTCCTGTTTCCTGGAATATCTTACAAAAAGATCTGAAGCTCTCGACCTTTGACCTCTCTAAGTGGCTTCAAACATCTGGTAAGTTCATGCAGATGTTCCTGTTTTTAGTTTTTTGCATCACCTTATGATCTAGCTGTTTTTGTTTTGGTTTTTCTTTCATTTATTCTTCTCAATTTATATGCTTTATTTTATGATTGTCCACTGTTGTCATCAGTCTTTGTTAAAACCAGGTCTCTTTTGTAAATGGGTCCCTGAAGCTCCGTGAGACTAACCTGCATAATAAAGGTTGAACATGTGATATTTCAGCAACATCTTCTTTCACACTTCTGATTCAAAGTCATGCTTTTAAAACAGTAATTACAAGGAATTAAGCAAATATTTTAACAAGTAAATCTTTTTCAATTGATTAAATTCAAATCGACATAGGTTTTATTTTAATGAAATTGTGCTAACTTCTTGAACGTCAATTATAACAACAAAAAGTATTCTATAAATCTTATGATAAAACACATTGTACTGCAATCCAGTAAAAGTACAATGAATGAACTTCAACAGAGGTTCCACAGTTTGGTGTGTTTGCTGGGTATAAAGATATGATGGGCTCCTGCGATAAGATAAAGCTCGTCTTTTTACAGATTTCTTACACCAAGCTGCGTACGTGATGTATTCAATTTAGATGATAAGATATGCTTAAAATTAATTAGATTAGCAAACTGAAGATAATGCATTCCTGCATTTCCAGTCGTTACTTTGAAAATGATTTCCACACTTTAATTTGGTTTGATTTGTTTATCCTGGTTCTGTTACCTAAGAAAACCACAGAGTGGAAGTTGGGCTGCGTCGTAGTTCTGAGAATTAGACAATCGAGACACTTCCAACAACAGAGCAGACATTTATTTATTGGTTTGTTTTTCATTGTTTATTTTTATTATTTATTTGCTTCTTCAGTTGTTTATTTATTTATTTATTTAGAACAAAATTTTAACACAATACTTTTGGTATTGCTTCCATTTTTCACGAGCTGAATTAAAAAATCTGACTTTTCCTATGTACAAAACAGACATTTTTCTCTCAAATGTTTTTCACAAATTTGTAAATCTGTGTTAGTGAGCGCTTCTCCTTTGCCGAGATAATCCATCCACCTCACAGGTGTGGAGGATCAAGATGCTGATTAGACGACATGATTATGGCACAGGTGAGCCTTGGGCTGACCACAATAAAAGGCCACTCTAAAATGTCCAATTTTATCACACAACATGACACAGACGTTGCACATTAGGATGCGAGTTCATCAACGCAACACCATACCGGATTGATCGAGGACCGGGTTAATAACAACGCCACCGGTGCTGTTCACAAACTGCGCCGGAGAAATTGTGCTACTCTTAGTCGAAGACCAAGAGAAGGGAAACGTGTCAGGAGACAGAGGGAGAAGAGGAAAGTCAGGAATGTAGGACTGAGGGTTGTAATTCTAAATGTGGAGATGGCAGGCAAAGGTAGAGAGCTGGCTGACATGATGCTGAGAAGGAAGGTAGATGTTTTATGTGTCCAAGAGACCAAGTGGAAGGGCAGCACCCCCTTCACCTTTAATTAATGCAATGCCTATGTTAGAGAGACAGGTAGGAAGTACTTGGTGTGTCGTCTGAACAGAGGAAAGAAGATAAGGAAACCTGGTGGTAGAATAGTAAAGGGCAGGAAGCTGTTTGTTGTAGAAACGTTGTCTGCTCAAAAAGAACCACATTCGATGGCAGAAGATTTTTAACCAGGATTTTAATTGCAAGGTGAGATTTTCAACACAGTTTCCCTAA
Organism: Nematolebias whitei; assembly: GCF_014905685.2. NCBI lineage: Eukaryota > Metazoa > Chordata > Actinopteri > Cyprinodontiformes > Rivulidae > Nematolebias > Nematolebias whitei. Next base: position 51,260,260 of record NC_056503.1, read on the forward strand.
ATAGACATAGTTTATGCCTTGGGTTGACCCTGCAATGTAGACACATGAAGAGCAGTCATGAGAATCCACCTCCAGCTGCCTCAGCTTGTTTTTATATCCTGGTCAGTTCAGAGACGTTCACAGAGACCAGGAGGTGTCCTTGGAGCAGCAGCTGCAGCCTCACCCAGGACTCTCTGCTAACCCAAACATATGGTTCATGGGCAGAGATAAGATTCTCTGCCATAGTAATAAAAACATCCATAACCTTATTGTTCATTATTATATTGTATTATATGGTTTTATTATTATAATTTTAAAACAAGGCATGTTTGTGAGTGGTCATTTTTAATCAGGTAGTAAATATGACACAGATGAATTTATTTGCTTTCTCTTGTATTCATACTAATTAACTAATTCCGGGTTAGACTGGACATGATTAAAGGCTGTATGATTAGGGCTAAATTTGATTGTATCAGATTTTGTTGCTCATGTATCTTCAATGAATCAAATTGTTGGCAGTGAATAAAAATCATAATTTTGCCCACAGACCAGAGAGACGCCAGCATGATAAGAAGTGTGAGAAGAATATCAGGTAAATTATGAAAGCTGTTGCCAGTGGCTCAGGTCACCGTGTTAACCGCACAGCTGTCTGTCACTCCAAGACTGCAAGTAATTGAGAGGCAAACAGAAATATATACTGAAAATATGACTCCAACACACAGCCACCGTGCAGAATCATCTGACCTTGAACAGTGGAAGAGTGAAGTCTGTGGAAGCTGGAGCGTGTTCGCTCTTAATACAAGGGACATGTGAGGGAAAAGCCCAAGTCTTCTAACAGTGAGACACTAACAAAAGGATAAAGAGTCTTATGTTTGGATGAATAATTTGTATATCTACGAAAAACTTTGTGGGAATAAAAAGAGGTTGTAAAGTGTTTGAACATTTTACATAGTTAAAAAAATTATTGTGTTCAGCTAAACATTTTGTAAAAAAAAATAGTAACACAAAACCAAAGTTTGACTTTGTAAACCTGGTAAAAATGTCAGAACCCTGGTTCAGACAGGTAAAGTCCAACCTCTGGACCTCTCCGTTTTTAAAATGTAATTCTGACCTCTTCCACTTTGGCCACTTCCGCTTTGGCCACTTCCGCTTTGGCCACTTGCGCTTTGGCCAGTTCTGCTTCAGCCACTTCCACATCAGCCACTTCTGCTTCAGCCACTTCCGATTTGGCCACTTCTGCTTTGGCCACTTCTGCTTTGGCCACTTCTGCTTTGGCCACTTCTGCTTTGGCCACTTCCGCTTCAGCCACTTCGGCCACTTCTGCTTCAGCCACTTCTGCTTCAGCCACTTCTGCTTTGGCCACTTCTGCTTCAGCCACTTCTGCTTCAGCTACTTCCACTTTGGCTACTTCCACTTTGGCCACTTCTGCTTCAGCCACTTCTGCTTCAGCCACTTCCGCTTTGGCCACTTCCGCTTCAGCCACTTCTGCTTCAGCCACTTCCGCTTTGGCCACTTCCGCTTCAGCCACTTCTGCTTCAGCCACTTCTGCTTTTTCCACTTCCGCTTCAGCCACTTCTGCTTCAGCCACTTCTGCTTTTGCCACTTCCGTTTTGCCTAGAAGTAATTCTGTTTTTTCAACTGTTGTTCATTTACACTTGCGGGCCACCGTAGGGCCACTATCAGAACTCACAGCACACTCTTCCTAACTGCACATTTCATTTTAAAGCTGAAATACCAAGAAAAGATAAAAGGCAAAAAAATAAATATATAGTAATAATAATAATAATAATAAATAAATAAATAATGGCAACAATGGTAGGTCCTGTACTTGAGTACTTGTGCATTGGAATCTTTCATAATTACACCTAAATCATATCTCATATCTTTGCCAAATTGTTTCTGAAGTGATGAAACTAGTTAGCCACAGCTTATTACAACATTATTTATGATCCGGTGTATACTTTACATAATCATTTGCTGACCAGGAAGTTCAGCAGAGTAATGTAAAACTAATATAAGCAGCAAAGTTATGAACGTAAAAAGTTTTTCATTGAATTGAAAATCATAAGAGCTCACAGTCTCTAACCCTTTAAGCCGTGCTCCTGGGTCTAATGAAGAATTCTTCTTGGCAGAATGGTCCAGCCGTGTCCAGACAGTGGGCATTCTTCATCCTGTAATGTTGGCACGGGTCATTAATTGTGCCTTGCCATGAGACCAGTAGGCTTGTCATTTGGGTATAGCACCTCTATACATCTCCTAAACACCACACACACACACACACACACTTCTCTCCCGTTCATCCTCTGGGTGTGTCAGGGTCTGGGTGGTCTTGACGCCCACCCTGCAGAATGAACTGACCCACATATTGTCACTAACTGATGAGCCCTCCTCTAGGTTTCATGCATTCACATCAGCTGCCATGCTTATGAAGAAGACAGGATAATAATTGTCTTTATCTGGCCTGCTGAACTCGTATATTTTATTTGCTGCACTGAATAAAAGCTCTGTAGAGCTAGACTAAGGTAGTGCAAACTGAGAGCTACTTTAAAATGATTCTTTTTATTATTATTGCTTGAACACGGCACTTTTGTGACCTTTTTCTGCTCTAGACTCCAGTTCATCAAAAATAATTGGGGTATATCCCTCCATATATGCATACTGTATATGGGCGGCTGTAGCTGAGTGGTTAGAGCAGTCGTCCTCCAATGCAAGAGTTGGGGGTTCAAATCCAGCAGCAGTCACATGCTGAAGTGTCCCTGGGCAAGACACTGAACCCCTTGTTGCCTCTGATGTGTGTCCCATCGGTGTCTGAATGTGATAAAGTTCTGATTAGTCTCTTTAGAATGATTTGTTCTATTATCTTTGTACAGGGGCAGCACGGTGGCGCAACTGGTAGAGCTGCTGCCTCTCAGCGAGCAGGTCCCTGGTTCAAACCCCGGTCCAGGGGCCTTTCTGGGTGGAGTTTGCATGTTCTCTCCGTGCATGCGTGGGTTTTCTCCGGGTACTCCAGTTTCCTCCCACAGTCCAAAAACATGCATGTTAGGCTGATTGGTAACTCTAAATTGTCCCTAGGTGAGAGAGAGAGAGTGAATGGTTGTTTGTCTCGTTTGTCTCTATGTGTCCCTGTGATGGACTTGCGACCCGTCCAGGGTGTCCCCCGCCCCTCGCACAGTGATTGCTGGACATGGGCACCAGCGACCCCCGTGACCCAAAATGGAATAAGCGGGTCAAGATGATGGATGGATCTTTGTAGAGATCTAGTATAGAGCTGTAGGAATGGCTCAATGAGGCACAGGTTGTTGTAAAGAGCTTTGAGCATCTTCATAAGACAGAAAGGAGCTGTATAGGTACAGTCCATATATGAGTATCTTCTTTCAGCTGCTCTCTTCCTCAGGTGTCACCAAAACTAACCTGTACAAAGACTTTGCTGTTGTTTTTGAACCAGACGCCCTTCCTGATGAAACCACAGACCACCGAGCTACCACAGCTCTCTGTGTGGAGCAGAGAGCTGCCGTTGGGGGAGCAGATGGTGGGGGTTTCCAAGAGCGTTGCTGAAGGGCCCAGAGTGTGGCAAATGATGGTGGAGTCAGGTGTAGGTGCTTCACCTTTCTCACCTACAGTTTGATGTTTTGGGGAGTGGTGGTGCAGAGGTTAGAGAGGGTGGGCCTGTGATCGGAGGCTCGTCGGCCAACTCCCCAGTTCAACTCCCCGTACCGACAACAACAAAGTGTGGGTGGAAAAGGTGAAGCACCCACACCTGCCTCCACCCTCATTTGCCCCACTCTGGGCCCTTGAGCAAGGCCCTGAGCCCCCACCTGCTCCCTGGGCACCTTAGATGGCAGCTCTCTGCTTCACATATGTGCTCACATGTGCAATTGGAAAAAAGCAGAGAATTATTTCCCCAATGAGAATTTTTAGAGTACAATAAATTAAAAATCAATAAATAAATGTGGTCAGTCTTGGGAGTTGAACTGGCGACCTTCTGATTACAGGTTTGCTTTATCTGCCACCTCTAGCCTCTGTGCCACCACGTGTCTGTGTAT
>NC_056503.1:51264681-51276532 GCF_014905685.2 Nematolebias whitei
CGCTCAGAGGAGTGTGTGCGTTTACTAACTAGAATCAGGTGCTGATGTTACATAACATGCTGGAGGAGCGGACCCTCCTTGTTTGAACTTTAGGTCGATTATCCTCCTTCTTTAGACTTAATTAATAAAGATTTTATTATTTAACCGACCTGTGTGTATCTCCACAGCTGGTCTCTACAAACACACTGGTTCTGTGATGACTTGTTGCTCAGGCAGCTCCGAGTGGAGCAGATATTTCTGCTAGGAATGCACCGATCCACTTTTTTTACTTCCGATCCGATCCCGATACCTAGATCTGAGTATCGACTGATACCGATCCAGTTCCGATATTATGATCATCATTGATTTTATATGAGGCTGTAATAATCTCCTCTCAAGTACAATCTGTACAAATATATGCATGCATGTCCAAAAAGACAACTTGAAGTAAGATTTATTAATGTTGGATAAGTTTTAAAGTTAGAATTAAATTCTAACACAAAACATGTTTCTTTTTATTCCTAGTTTTAAAGTGGATATTAAAGTGATTAATTTAAGTGATTGTTTAAAGTTATTTTATATTTTTTTAAATAAGGGGCAGATATAAGAATTTTTTTCTTCTTCCTGAACTCTTTTCATGCAATGTTTTCTTTTTGATGATTATTTTTATTGTTTCTTTTAAATGAATGACTAAATGAATTAAATTAAATAAAATGTTAAATGTCTTCAAACATCTGCTAAGTTCATGGCATAAACCAACAGACATGTTCCTGTTTTTAGTATTTTACATCACTTTATAATGTAGCTGTTTTTGTTTTTAATATATATAATTTTCAAATCATGTTTTTAAGATTGTCTCCTGTTGTACTGATAAATATCTCCTGCAGGGTAAACTAGATCTTGGCTGCAAGTATCAAACTGAGAAATCCTTCATTTTCTACAACTGATAGTGGTTGGTCATTAATGATGAAGTTTATCAACTTCTCTGTAAACATTAGAGCTCCGTGGTTTCAGCGACGTCTTCTTCTTGTTCAGTCCGAAGCAGGCAGTCTGATCTGGGTCAGCCCCGCTCAGTCTGTCCCTCCTCAGAGATGGGCAGACTGAGCGGGGCAGGGTGGACGTGGCTGGCCGGGGTCGAGTCGCCTGTTGTGGGTTGAGCAAAGAGCAGCGCCCGCTGAAACCACGGAGCTCGAATGTCCAACATAAAACTAACTTTACCGCGGTTTAATGTGGCGCTGTGGCTCTGCAGACAGTGCACGTTGCTGTCTTGTTTTGTGGTGTTTAGTGTAAAATACTTCCACACAGCGACATGTTTAGATGAAAAGTTTGTTAGCTGTTAGCCACAGTGCTGCTAACTCAGTCCTCACGTTGTAGCTGCTGCAAACTATGGACTGGATTTCCTGAATGTGAGGCGGATCTTATTACTCTGGGTTCATGAGACACGTTCAGGAAATCCAGTCCATAGTTTGAAGCCAACATGCATCATGGATCGGAAATCTCTGCAGGTTGGATCCTAAATAAATAAATAAATATATATATTTTTATATATATATATGTGTGTATATATATATATATATGTAGCAGTAGTAGTAAATCCATCCATCCATTATCTTTCCTGCTTATTACATTTTGGGTCACGGGTGTGGGATCTAGTGGGAGTGGGAGTTGGACTCCTCCAGGCTGCCCGTTATCCACGATTCTGTTAATAACTTTTTTGACAGAATTTTTTGGTGCAGCCAGGGGGCGGAGGGAGTTCAATTCGGTGGCCTCATGATTCCACCTCTGCTCTTTGCAGCTGATGTGGTCCTGTTGGCGTCATTGTGCCGTGATCTTAAGTTCTCACTGGAGCAGTTCGCAGCAGAGTGTGAAACCACTGGGATGAGAATCAGCACCTCCAACTCTGAGGCCATGGTCCTCAGTTAGAAAACGGTGGATTGTTCCCTTAGGGTCGAGGGTGAGGTTCTGCCACCAGTGGAGGAGTTCAAGTATCTCAGGGTTTTGTTCACGAGTGAGGGAAGAATGGAGCATGTGATTGTCAGACGGATTGGCATCTGCAGTATTGCGGACTCTGTGCTGATTTGTTGTGGTGACGAGAGAGCTGAGCTGCAATGCAAAGCTCTTTGTTTACCAGTCGGTCTACGTTCCTAACCTCAACTTTTTTTTTCCTTCTTTCAGCTGCTCCTTCTTTAGGGGTCGCCACAGTGAACTAAGTTGCATGAAGACTTGGCAATTATTTTTACACCGGATACCCTTCCTGACACAACCACAGACCACCGAGCTACCACAGCCCTCTGTGTGGAGCAGAGAGCTGTTATCTAGGATGCCCGGGGGAGCAGATGATGGGCGTTAAGGACCTTGCTCACACACGTGATGTTGTCAGATTCGGGAGTTGAATCGGCGATCTTCCCATCACAGGCCCACATTTTCTAACCTCTGCACCACCACTCCCTACCCTCAGTTCTATGTACTCTCTCTCTGTTGTCCTGGGAACACCTTGGAGTCCTCCCCGAACAGCTAGAAGAGGCTGTGGAGAGAGATGTCTGGACCTCCCTGCTCAAGATGCTGCCCCCATCACCTTAGTCCAGAAAAAGAAGATGGTGATGGATGGATGGATGGATGGATGGATAGTAGCAGTAGTAGTGTTGGTACTAGTAGTAGTAGTAGTGGTAGGTGGTAGTGGTAATAGTGGTAGTAGCAGTAGTAGTAATAGGGATAATAGTAATAGTGGTAGTAGTAGTGATAGCAGTAGTAGTAGTAATAGTAGTAGAGGTAGTAGTAGTAGTAGTAATAGTAATAGTAGTAGTAGTAGTGGTGGTAGTAGTACTGGTAGTAGTGGTAGTAGTAGTGGTGGTAGTAGTACTGGTAGTAGTGGTAGTAGTAGCAGCAACAGTAGTAGTAGTGGAAGCAGTAGTAGTAGTAATCAATCAACCTTTATTTATACAGGTAAATCCCATTGAGCCTCGAGGACTCATTTACAAGAGAGACCTGATTTAACAAAGAATGATGACAACAATGGACAACAGCAACAACAATAAGCAGTTATAAAAAAGCATACTACAGTTTTTTTTTTTTTTAAACAAATAGGATGGCTAAAAGGAAAAGGTAACAAAACAAAAAACAGCTAGATTCCAAGACAAATGTAGAAAACTAAAAACAGGAACATGTCTGCATTGGTCCCTGCCAGGAGTCCAACAGATTCTTAAAGACACTTAGAGAGGTCAAAGGTCGAGAGCTTCAAATCTTTTTGTGAGATATTCCAGGAAACAGGAGCGGAGTAGGAGAAGGCCCTTTTGCCTAGTTCAGTCCTCATTGAGGGAACACTGCAGGTAATGATGTCCTGAGAGCGCACGCTGTAGCTGCACTCACACAGAGACATGTAGGAGGAGATGTATGAAGGCAGCAGACCAAGAAGTGATTTAAAGATGAAAATGTACCAGTGGGAGAGTCTGTGTGAAGTTAATGGTGACCAGTTAACCAGTGAATACTGGGTGCAGTGGTGGGTACGATAATCACAGCCAGTTATGAATCTTAGTGCACCATAATAGACAGCATCCAACATCTGCAGCATCCAACATCTGCAGCATCCAACATCTGCAGGGTTCTTGTAGGAGCGTTCATGTAAATAATGTCACCATAATCAATTGAGGGAAGGAAAGTCACAGATACAAGGCGTTTTCTAGCATTCAGAGTTAGACAGGATCTGTTTCTGAAAAAGAAACCCAGTTTAACTTCCAGTTTCTTTATCAAGTTTTCCACATGGAGCTTAAAAGAGAGATGTGAGTCAACCAAGATACCCAAATATTTATAGGAATCAACAAACTCAATGGGGACACCATTTGAGGATAAAATCAGAGGAAGAACTGCTGGGACCAACTTCCTATTTGAGAAAAGCATCCCTTTGGTTTTGTCGGCATTTAGGACAAGTTTGAGGCGAGACAAATCAGTCTGGATGATGTTAAATGCAGATTTCAAAAACTGGAAATCCTTAGCAACTGTTTTAGCTCGACAATAAACAACTGTGTCATCAGCATAGAAATGTATGGATGCATTAGGGATGTTTTTACCTACATTATGTATGTAGATTGTAAAGAGGGTGGGTCCTAAGACTGAGCCTTGTGGTACACCATTGTTGACTGTTAAATAACTGGAGGAAGTACCATTATGTTGAACACATTGCCTCCGATGTGAGAGATAGTTAGAGAACCAACCAATGGTGTGATCTGAGAAACTAATTTCTGAGAGTTTATGACACAAGATGTTATGATCCACAGTGTCAGAATCTTTAGACAGGTCTAAGAAAAGTGCAGCACAATAATCCTTAGCATCCAGTGCTTCAACAATGTCATTAAGAGCCTTCAGTGAAGCAGTGGTTGTGCTGTGTTGTTTCCTGAAACCAGATTGATGTGGAGGTAAGATGTTAAATGAGTCCAGGTCATTTTTGATTTGACAGTTTATCCGTTTTTCTAGAACCTTGGCTAAAATGCAGAGTTTAGAGATTGGTCGATAGTTGTTCAGTGAGGGGGGGTCTCCTCCCTTCAGCAAAGGAAGAACAAAGGCTGTTTTCCAAGTGTCTGGGATGGAGTTTTGTCTTATGGAGAGATTGAAGATGTGGGTCACAGGGACTGTGATGATATGAGCAGCCAGCCTTAAGAAATAAGGTGGAAGTTCATCTGGACCTGCAGATTTTTTAGGGTCAAGATCTTTTAACAGTTTATTGACCTCACTGACTGAGAATGGAGAAAAAGAGAAGCTGTGATTAACTGAGGATTGACTTGTAGGAGGGATTTGATTTGTAGAAGTTTGGTTATTAAGTGAAGTGGCTGATTTTCCATTAGTAACTGTGTCAAATAAAGAACTAGAAGTAACAAAATGTTTGTTGAAACAGTTCAGGATCTCGTGCTTATTTGACACAGGAACAGAGTTAATGAGAAGTTGTGATGGGAGGTCAGATGATTGGGGGGTGCCTGAGAGAGATTTGATGGTTTTCCAGAATCTGTTAGGGTCATTTAGATTTTTGGAGGTCTGAGATAAGAAATAGTTGCGTTTTGCTGCTTTGACAGCAGTTGTGCATTTATTCCTCATCTGTCGAAAACTCAACCAATCAGTGTCTGAGCCAGATTTTCTCGCTGCAGCCCAAAGATAATAATAGTAAAAAGATAAAAAGATACTAGTAGTGGGGGTATTAGTAGTAGTAGTAGTAGTAACAGCAGTGGCAGTAGTAGTAGTGGTATTAGTAGCAGCAGTATTAGTTAGAGTTGCATTCAGGCCCAAAAAATCTGATCTGACCTGACCCCAGCCCACTGTCATAATTCCCAAACCCCGCCCGACCTGATGAATTAACAGTAATTACAGGTCCAAACTCGGAAAAACACCCAACATTTTTAATCCGTTATTAACGGTCGGGGACACGCAGCTGAATAAAAGTGGCAGAAGATTTGGAGCTGAGAGGTGTTTGTACTTTCATGGCCATAAAAAATCATTTAAACCCTGTTTCTGCTGCGTTCCTCTGAATTACTGAGACGTATGGACAGCTCTGACACATGCGTCTGCTTTGGGATCTCACCTGTTTGGGTCGTTGGCCGCGCTCGTCCGCTGAGTGCAGCGGCTGAATGAACGTCCATTTGGGCGATGGATCGCTGCCTGGAAGTGCAGCCCCATCTGAAATTTAACTGAACATTTTACCTCTTTCAAGGCCAGTCAGCTCGCGGTGAAATGTCCGTGTGCGGCTGGTGATGGTATGGCAGGTCATGTTATCATATAATTGGATTGCGGCTGATCCTGACCTAATTTAAAGCCCGAGACCGGCCCGGCCCACCCATTAATCACATTATAACGGCCCGGCCCTAATCCGGGTCAGTCCTGGCAGCTCTAGTAGTAGTGGTAGTAGTAATAGTAGTAGTAGTAATGGCACATATAAGACACAGCAACATAATTAAACAAGTAATTGTTGATTTTATTACATGCACTGTACATATTGAGCTTTTTTAGATTAATGTCACATGATCTCTGGTTGGAGAAACAGTGGCCAAACATTGAAACATTTGAATCAAACACGTCATGCTGAGTGTGTTTCAGTGATCTCCTTCCTGGTTGGTTGGCATTGGGCGTATTTGGGACTGAATTAAACTGAACAACACATGGGGAGGGGGTTGGGGTGGGAAGGTATTGGTGAACATTTGCAAACTGTCTTGGCAGAGGGTAACTATCATCGTCAAGCTCTCTGTCACCACTGTGGCCAATTAAGTGAATTTCAGCAAAAACCATTTCATTTGAATTTGCCCACAGCCACAGGACACGGTGATAAATTCATCTTTTGAACACACTGGAAAACAAATTGGCACATTAACTTGTGTGTGGCTCGGAGAGGCTCTCCTGCTCATGCCTCCAGGGCTGGCCTGGGGATTTGAAAGTATGCCGATTGAGAGGCAATCCCTCAGCTTTATCATTTAGCATGACAGTATGGGGCTGCGGCATAGAACTCAAATGGGGGAGGCCAATGCCAGATGTCAGCCATTAGCTCTTTTTTCTCTCTCTCTCTCTATGGTCACAAATACATATGCACACCCTCCAACATTGACTCCCTCTGTTCCCTTTGGCAAGCCCAAGCTGTTTGCTTTTGTGGCCTGATGAGCCCCCTCTATTTATCTGTTATTACATTGGAAGTGTCAGATCCAAAAACCGAGAGGGACTCTAAGATGAGTGCCAGCCCTGTTGGCACAGAGTGTGGTTTACTGCCACTCTGCTCGCCCTCAACATCCTGCCTTCATTCAGTTCTTGTACTGATAAACGTCAGTCTCATATTAGGGACCTGTGACACAGCACACATGCCTGTGTCTTTATACAGTCCAGGTTCCATTTGCATCAGCAGTTAAACGACTGTTTGCATCCCACCACCCTCGCTGGCTGGATGCCCCTGCACCTCCTCAGCGCTGCATCAGAGGGACGTTCAGCAGCGCTAATGAGGATTAGCCTGTTTGTGTTGTTTACATGTGTGTCACCCTAATCCTTTTAGCATTAAGCTGTTTTGCAGGAAGTACTGGCAATTTATACGTGCCACATGTTTTGTGAACTTGCAGGACAGACAAGTAACCCTAAACGTATGCAGATTAGAGGTTAAATAAATTAGATCAAATATTTTCACCATAAAAAGGCCACTATTGATCTTTGATAGCAAATTTATTCAAATCAATTGGTTTGGTTTACCAGGACTGAATTGAATAAGACTAATATCCTGATGCATGCTCAAAGTTAAATTAAACATAAATTTGTTGAAAATAAACTGGGGGAAAAAAGCTAAATAAAAATCATAATGAAACACATTGCACCAATATTTTTACATAAATAATGTTTTTATCTACATTTATTAATGTAAATAAATTTAATATATTAGATATTATCTATTTAAAAAAATGTATTTTATAATCTGGCAATTTTGTGCAGTTTTGTATAAGTGTGTTGATAATACCAAATCAAAATCAAATATTAAGTTTTAACATAAAAAAATATTATTTTAAGGTTAGAGAAGGTGGGCCTGTGATCGACTCGCCGGTTATACTCCCCGTACAGACAACATTAAAATGTGGTGCAAAAGGTGAAACACCCACACCTGTTTCCACCCTCATCTGCTCCACTCTGGGCCCTTGAGCAAGGCTCTTAACCCCCCACCAGCTGCTACCCCGGGCACACTAGATCGCAGCCCCCTGATCTACACAGAAGGCTGTGGTAGCTCGGTGATCTGTGGTTGTGTGAGGAAGAACACAACGCGTAAAAACAATCAAGTGTTCGTGTGAGCCAGGTCACTGTGGCGACACATGAACAAGGGAGCAGTCGAAAGAATGACAAACAAATATATATATATATATATATATATATATATATCTTACAGAATTGTTAACATCCAAGCCAACTAAAGTAAGATCTTATCTAACACTGTAAACAGTTTTAACTCCTGCAGGTGAAGAAACTCTTTAAACATCCCATTCAAAGACGTTCTTCTGGTTTAAATACAATTATTGTTTTATATTATTTAAGGAATAAATGTTGATATCTTCTAAAATCATCCTCAGTGATCACATAATTTACATTCCTCAGGATATAAATCCCTTAATTTTTTTGGTTTACTGTAGTTATTTTCTGCTGTGTCGTTTTTTTCAATATAATTCTGCTTTGATTTACATTTTTGAAAAAAAAAAAAAAACTTGTAAAAAACAACAATGAAATATTTTGTACATTCTTTCAAATATTACGGTCTGTTATTATGTAATTAAATGAATTTAGATGCGGCTCTTGAATTCTGATAATCAAAAGATTAAAAAAGATCAAGTAATCTACTGAACGAATTCCTAAAATGCTTGATCTTTATTGTTTGTTAAACAGTTCTGGTACTTTACCCAGAGCTTTAATATGAGAAGTGTCTCCCTGTTTTAATCTCCTGCAGGCTGCACATCTCTACTGCTAAAATAAAAACCTATTGTTTTAGTGGCACACGCCTGTTTAGGCAGCTCATTAAAAAAGCCTTCTTATGCTCGGGTATAAAAACATTAAATATGGCGTGAGCTCTCTGTCCCCCTGTGCTGAAGGAGTGGTGCCAGGCCCGGTCTGCAGGCCCGGTCTGCAGGCCTTTCAAGTGTCAAGCCCCGTCAGTCAGAGCATGCTGCTGCTCCCCAGGCTTCCATCCTGTTCACAAGTCCAGACGTCCTTTTCTCCACTCCCCACTGGCTCATCAAAAGCTGATTTTCCACGCTGGCGGTCCAGCTACAAAAACTCACAAGGAAAGACAGGTGGGAGGCAGGCGAGGCATGGGGGGTAGCAGAGGAGGCCAGGGAGGCAGCATCTGAGCGCATAGAGGGTGCTGGGGTTTGGCCAGTACTTGAAACAAAAATAGTTCTTCCAAAATTTAGAGTCCTAATGTACACGAGGCAGCTGCAAACATAAAGTTGTAGTGATATGAATTTGATGGAAATTATTCATGAATGTCAATCACACAAACAACCGATGAAGAATTAAAACATGTTCAAATAACACATCCTATTTTTTACAACTTTCTGTTGTATCCACCTTATTCCTGGGGGCGCTACTGTATAAAAGATTCTGGGTACAACTTCCTGTCAGACAGGAAGTAGCAGTAAGCACGTTAGCGGATCATGGACAGTGGCTTATTTGAAAGTTATTTGCATTCAGTTAAGCAGATAAAATGCTGTTTTTGTTTTATTTAACAACCATAAAGTTTACTAAAATAGCCGTGCTGCGTTCAGGTACCTGTTGTGTTCAGGGCGCAGAACAACCAGACGAAATCAGTGGCTACAACAACAGAGTTTGAACACGAACGCAGAACAAAAAGAGTTCCTGTGAAAAGAGCTATAGTTTCCATCTCCCACCTACAGATGAAGAATTAATGAACAGAAACTGAAAGTTAAACTGGGTTTCTTTTTCAGAAACAGATCCTGTCTAACCCTGAATGTTAGGAAACACCTTGTTTCTGTGACTTTCCTTCCCTCCATTGATTACGGTGACATTATTTACATGAACGCTCCTACAAGAACCCTGCAGATGTTGGATGCTGCAGATGTTGGATGCTGCAGATGTTGGATGCTGCAGATGTTGGATGCTGTCTATCATGGTGCACTAAGATTCATAACTGGCTGTGATTATCGTACCCACCACTGCACCCAGTATTCACTGGTTAACTGGTCACCATTAACTTCACACAGACTCTCTCACTGGTACATTTTCATCTTTAAATCACTTCTTGGTCTGCTGCCTTCATACATCTCCTCCTACATGACTCTGTGTGAGTGCAGCTACAGCGTGCGCTCTCAGGACATCATTACCTGCAGTGTTCCCTCAGTGAGGACTGAACTAGACAAAAGGACCTTCTCCTACTCCGCTCCTGTTTCCTGGAATATCTTACAAAAAGATTTGAAGCTCTCGACCTTTGACCTCTCTAAGTGTCTTTAAGCATCTGTTGGACTCCTGGCAGGGACCGATGCAGACATGTTCCTGTTTTTAGTTTTATACATTCACCTTAGAATCTAGCTGTTTTTTTTGTTTTGTTGTTGTTACCTTTTCCTTTTAGCCATCCTATTTGTAAAAAAAAAAAAAAATAAAAAAAAAACCTGCAGTATGACTTTTTATAACTGTTTATTGTTGTTGCTGTTGTCCATTGTTGTCATCTTTCTTTGTTGAAATCGGGTCTCTCTTGTAAATGAGTCCTCGAGGCTCAATGGGATTTACCTGTCTAAATAAAGTTGATTGATTGATTGAATAATAAGAACGTGTCTGAAAAATGTGAACTTGAAGAGACCACCCAAAACTCTGTATGTGAGCTCATTTCACTTTGTTGACAAACAGCCGACGGAGGAAAACCTGCATCCTACTTCGTGTCTGGACTACAATAAACCACCAGAGAAGAGACGCCGGATCCTCAGAAGGATTGAAAACAGTGACGAGAACATCAGGGATGATTTCAGGTGTATGGAGGTCACAGCTTTATATTTGTTCATCTTCAGTTTTACAATCCGGTACCGGTCCATTGTGGTGAAGAGGGAGTTGAGCTGTAAGACAAAGCTCTCTGTTTACTGGTCGGTCTACGTTCCTCCCCTCACCTCTGGTCATGAACTCTGGTAGAGACTGAAAGAATGAGATTGTGGATCCAGGAGGTTGGAATGAGTTTCCTCTGCAGGGTACCTGGACTCTCCCGTACAGATAGGATGAGGATTAGTTATCCAGGAGAGACTCAGAGTAGAACCACTGCTCCTCCACATCCAGAGGAGCCAGTTGAGGTGGTTCAAGCATCTGGTAAGGATGCTCCCTTGGCACGTCCTTAGCGAAACGCTTCGGGGCATGTTTGACTGGGAGGAGACCCAGAGGAAGACCCAGAACACGCTGGAAAGACTAAGTCTCTTGGTTGACCTGGGAACACCTTAGGGTCCCCCCAGAAGAGCCAAAAAAGCCAACTTCCTGAGATTTAATTTTAACCCAGGTATGTTGACGACACCTGGGTTAAAATCAAATCTCAGGAAGTCCAACATTTTACTGACCACATCAACTCTGTGGATAAATACATCAAGTTCACACGAGAAGATGTAAAAAATGGCAAGTTGGCTTGAGGTCTCAGTCTCTGATAGAGGACATTTGCAAACTGAGGTGTACCACAAACCCACCCACACAGACCAGTATTTGCAGTTTGACTCCCATCACCCTTTGGAGCACAAGTTAGGAGTCATCAGGACTCTGTACCACAGAGCAGACAGCGTCCCCACTAACTCAGGAGCCAGGCAGAAGGAGAAATCCTACACAAGACAGGCTCTAGAGCAATGTGGATATCCTAACTGGGCCTTCCTGAAAGAAGAAACTCGAACAGGACTCCAGTCAGCCAACAGGTGAAAAGGAGGAACCCAGACCCAGACCAGTGGTCATTCCATATGTTGAGGGAGTATCAGAGAAACTGAGATGTTTATTTTCTAAACACAATGTCACAGTGGCTTTTAAACCCCAAAATACATTAAAGACTGGTTCATCCCAAAGATCCAGTCCCCCGGCACAAACAGAGTAATGTTGTGTATGCTGTTCAGTGTCAGGAGGTGATAAGTCTTACATCGGGGAAACTAAACAGCCACTGGCCAAAAGGATGGACCAGCACAGAAGATCAACATCATCAGGCCAGGACTCTGAGGTCTACACTCATCTCCAGGCCAGCGGTCACTCTTTCAGGGATGAAGATGTTCACATCCTGGACAGAGAGGAACGATGGTTTGAGAGAGGAGTAAAGGAGGCCATCTTTGTGAAAAGAAACCGTCCATCGTTAAACAGGGGTGGAGCCTCCAGGTTCAACTGTCCCCCTCTTACAATGCTGTGATTGCTAGTATCACTC
>NC_056503.1:51276932-51282774 GCF_014905685.2 Nematolebias whitei
GAGTGATACTAGCAATCACAGCATTGTAAGAGGGGGACAGTTGAACCCAGAGGCTCCGCCCCTGTTTAATGATGGACGATTTATTTTCACAAAGATGGCCTCCTTTACTCCTCTCTCAAACCATCGTTCCTCTCTGTCCAGGATGTGAACATCTTCATCCCTGAAAGAGTGACCTCTGGCCTGGAGATGAGTGTAGACCGCAGAATCCTGGCCTGATGATGTTGATCTTCTGTGCTGGGCCATCCTTTTGGCAAACAGACAAATTCATTGACTGACCAATTAAAGGACCTGGATCAGTAACTTCTGACACTATTGAAGAACACAGCTCTGTCTGGGATTTCACTCTGTTCTTTTAACGCAGATCCTTCTCTGCCAAAGGCCATCACAGCAGAGCCCTCTGGTGTCACGGAGTAATAAAACAAATGCATCTGTTGCAGACCGGGAAAATAACAGTCTGTACAACACATTCAGTTTTCAGTTTGAATTTAGAGTGTTGTTCAAACAAAAAGCAAAGCGTCCTCTAAATGAAAGAAATTGTAAAATTACCAATATATAAACATACTAGCGATTTATGTCAATTAAAATTGCAGCCCTTTCTGGGTGGAGTTTGGATGTTCTCCCCATGCTTCGTGGGTTTTCTCCGGGTGCTCCAGTTTCCTCCCATAGACCAAAAACATGCATGTTAGGCTGATTGGTAACTTTAAATTATCCCTGTGAAGGACTGGAGTCATGTCCAGGTGTCTCAGTGATGGTCTGGAGACCTGTCCAAGGTGTACATCACCTCTCTCACATTGACTGTTGGACATGTGCACCAGTGACCCCTGTGACCCAAAAAGGAAAAATGGATAAAAGATAATGGATGGAAGAATGGACAGATTATGGATAAATGGATGGATAGACAGATGGATGGATGGATAGATGTGTTGCTTCAGTTGAATAAGTGGCACTTTTATGTCTTTGGGACACACCATCACCCATCCACCCATTCATCCATCCATCCAACCATTTTCTTCTGCTTATCTGGGGTCAAGTCGTGGGGGTAGCAGCCTAAGTAGGGAGGTCCAGACTTCCCTCTCCAAAGCCACTAGGGCCAACTCCTCTGGGGTAATCCCAAGGCATTCCCAGGCCAGCCGAGAAACATAGTCCCTCCAGCGTGTCCTGGGTCTTCCTCTGGGTCTCCTCCCGGTTGCACGTGCCCAGAACACCTCACCAGGGAGGCGTCCAGGAGGCATCCTAACCAGATGCCCGAGCCACCTCAACTGGCTCCTCTCGATGTGGAGAAGCAGCGGCTCTACTCTGAGGCCCTATTTACACGGACACGATGGGGGGAAACATAGTTCTTTTCATAAGTTAATTAGATTAAAAGATCCACGTTGACACGGACGCATGTTGTGTTTACATGCATCCGGAAGAATCACCCCCGCCCACTGAATCCACTGTAGTTACCATGCCGGGTCATTAGATGGTGCTGTGAATTTGTACCTTCACCTAACGCGCATGCGTGCTGCCTCGGCACGCTCCTTTCCTCTGGGCTGAAACTTTGGCTAACAACAATTTAACAAGTTAAAGCTGAATTTTGGCTGAATTTTGGATAAGTATCGACAGATTTGACGCCAAGCGGGACTTTACTCCGTGATAATCAGTAGCTGATTGACAGCAGGTAAATCAACGTTCTTAATAATGTTTGCTTGTGTTTACTTTGATCACACAACAACCAGCTGAGTTTTATTTTTCCTGAAAGAAGAAGGAGCTTTCCTCCCACCAGGCGGACCGGTTCTGAACGAGGCTCGGCTCAGGTGCAGTACAGGAGGACGTCGAAGAGAGAGATGTTGAGTGAACTATTTATTTAAAATTCCCCTCATTCACTCATTCCAACCATTCACTCTCTCTCTCACCTAGGGACAAATCAGAGTTACCAATCATCCTAACATGCATGTTTTTGGTCTGTGGGAGGAAACAGGAGTACCTAGAGAAAATTCACGCAGCACGGAGAGAACATGCAAACTCCACCCAGAAAGGCCCCGACTGAGATTTGAACCGTGGCGACCTGCTCGCTGAGAGGCGGCAGCTCTACCAACTGCGCCACCGTGCTCTGCAACAGGTTTCAAATGCACTTAAATTCTGTTCACCACTTAGTTTTCAAAAGTCGCAGTCCATTGCGTTACTGTCTTTATCCTTAACCTGTGCCAATGTTGGTGCCCTGTGTGTATGGCCAGCCTCAACAGGCCCTGGTCCACAGCTCGTACCCTGTGCCCTGGGTCTTTGCAAACTCTCCCATGTGCAAATGCTCCATATGGTACAAGAGCCGTTGCCAATTTTCCACCATCTGCCCTTGCCCTGTACTTAAACACAGAGGATCTGTATTGGATAACGACCACCACCCTTCACCCTTTCAGAGCAAAAAAATAAAAAAATAAATAGGCAGCTCATGCACAATGTTGACATGTCAGCTTAATGTGCTGGTAGCAAAGAGGGAAGGAAAGG
Source organism: Nematolebias whitei (assembly GCF_014905685.2). Classification (NCBI taxonomy): domain Eukaryota; kingdom Metazoa; phylum Chordata; class Actinopteri; order Cyprinodontiformes; family Rivulidae; genus Nematolebias; species Nematolebias whitei. Next base: position 51,279,417 of record NC_056503.1, read on the forward strand.
AGGGGAAAAGTAACTGCTAGTCCATTGAGCATTGACTTTGTTGTTAACTGCTGGTAGGTTTTTGCAGGGATTTCTTACCTTTTTTAAGGAACAGCTTCCTTTATTCTCTCTTCCATGCTTCCTTTCTTCCTCCATTTTTGTTTGTTTTTTCTTGCTCCTGAGCTCCTCACCTACCCCTTCTCTTCACCTCGCCTCTCTAAGACCACTTCTCTTTTGCTCTTTCTTGCAAATGGCTGCTTGCCAGCAGTTTGTCTAAGAACAAGACAGGTTTGAATAAAGAATAGATACAAAGAAAGAACAAAGAGGCAGCAAAAGGTGTTAAATACAAAATGACGTCGGGAATGTCAGGAAGAAGTCAGTCACGATGATGCATGCACTCTGCTGATGATGTGTCCAAAGAATATCTGGAGTCTGGAATATCTGAAGCTTGCAGATGCGCCAGAACCCTGCTTCTGCAACATCAGGGTGCAGTTTATGAAGATAGGCAGGCCGACACCGCCCCCCCCCCCCCCCCCCCCCCCACCCGCAAAAAAAAAAAAAGAAACGCACACACGCACGCACACCACTGCAAAAGCACATGGACACATTAAGCCATGAAGGCAGGGCCAGATAAGCAGATTATTTGAAGGAGGCATTATTCATTATATGAATGAAATAATTGTTTTCATTATTCGTGGGAATTTCAGCAACACTAAATGAAGCATCAGACAGTGCTTGGTCTCCCCACACAGGCTCGAGTTGTACGCTTAGCTTGGCCATCACAGGCCTGTGTTTGCAAGCTGGACATTCTGGCACTTATCTCAAGTCACAGCATGCCAGAAGCCTCTGCTTCTGCTTTTATTTGTTTTAAGGTACTGTTTCAATAATAGTAAAAATGTTCAATATTTGGAGGATATTCTGTCCATTTGTTTAGCCAGCTTGAGCATCTGAGTCTGTCTTTGTGTGCATGTATGTGTGAATGTGTGTGCGTGTGAGGGCGTACGTGTTCTGCTTAATGTGCATGTTTATTCCCTCTGTCAAGAAAACAGTGGTGGGCGGGCCGAGGTGGAGGGGAGGCTACTTTAACGGTCTTCTGAAGGAGATAAATGGTTTACAGATGGCCCAATCAATATATTAAAATGAGACGCGGAGTCCAGCATTGAACACTGAGCCAAGCAGTATGGGTGAGGGTGGTAGGGTCTCCAACAACAAGGGTCATGACTGTACAACTAGTCCACACAGAAAGCATGCAAAACTGCACGTGAATTATAAACACTTCCTTAGATAGCAAACTTTAAGAATCGGCTTTTCAATATAAGTGAATGTTTCTGTAAAGTGCACAGAGACAACCTAACGTGATTCTTGACCTGCCATTGTGTATCTATTCCTCCCAAACCCAGTCGGTCGAAGCAGATGGTCCTCTTGTCCTGATCCTGGTTCTGCTAAAGGTTTCTTCCTCACGAGGGAGTTTTTCTTTCCACTGTCGCCTTCATGCTTGTTCAAGATGAGAGTTCAGTGATGGAGTTAAATTCAAAGCTGCTCCTCAGATAAATATTGTTAAAATATTATTTTATATCCCCTCCCTGGGCTTCCACCTTATCGTGGTGGAGGGGTTTGATTGTCCCAATGATCCTAGGAGCTACGCTGTCAGGGTCTTCACGCCCCTAGTAGGGTCACCCAAGGCAGACAGGTCCTAGGCGACGGACCAGAAAAAGTGCAGCCCTAACTCCCCTATGATGAGAAAAAGAAATGGCCTTGATGTTCACTCGCTCGGACGTGGGTCACCGGGGCTCCACTCTGGAGCCAGGCCTGGAGGTGGGGCACGCGGGCGAGCGCCTGGTGGCCGGGCTTTTACCCATGGAGCTTGGCCGGGCACAGTCCGAAGAGGAGACGTGGGTCCCCCTTCCCATGGGCTCACCACCTGTGGGAGGGGCCAAAGAGGTCGAGTGCGATGTGGGATGGGTGGTGGCCGAGGGCGGGGACCCTGGCGGTCTGATCCTCAGCTACAGAAGCTGGCTATTGGGACGTGGAATGTCACCTCACTGGTGGGGAAGGAACCTGAGCTGGTGTGTGAGGCTGAGAGGTTCCGGCTAGAAATAGTCGGACTCACCTCTACGCATGGCTCGGGCTCTGGAACCAGTTTCCTTGAGAGGGGTTGGACACTCTTCCACTCTGGAGTTGCCCCTGGTGAGAGGACGGAACACACACACCTATATATATATATATACATATATATACTACTTGTACTACTATTCCTACTTCGTGGTTTTTCACTTACCACAGGTCTTCAGGGTACAGATCCCCCGCGATAAACGAGGGACTACTGTAATCATCTATTTCATAACCAGAGCCAACAATCCATGCCTACTTCAACCAGTGCTTGAGGGTCGTGGTCTGAGCAGAACAGTATTCCTGCAGCAAACAAACTGGGCTTGACAACAGATAACATCCTTGTGCAGAGTCCTCAGGGAGAAAAATAGAGATCCCCCTTGACAGATATTTTATCATGCTCTATCAGATTTTGCTCTCCCTTATCATGCCTTACACTCAATTAAACTTGGAATCTTGTCTCTGAACACATTATTCCTGTTTAAATCGGATAAAAGCTGTAAAAGAGTTCTTATTTCTTAACAAAACTTAAAAAATGATAAAGTATGTGAAGTGTAGAAATCTCTTCCAATCTAGCTGTTACTACTGATTGTAATTTCATACATTTCAAGAATTTTTTAACCCCAACAAATGTCTAGGAATTTCTCAATGCATTTTAATCCAAACAGCCATTTCATGAGGGCAACTTGCTTAACTGCTTTCGTTATGCATCATTTTAAAATTTTGTCTTTATAAACATGATTCCTGTCATTCTGGATCTTCTCTCAGAAGTGGAAAAACAAATGCTGCATTGTTAAAGCATGCAAAGTATTATTTATATGGATCGGGTGGAGGCTTTATATAAGTCCAATGGGCTTATGCCTCTCCCTGTTAGGACCACACTCACCCAGCACACACACTTTTTGCCCCACTCCCCTCAGGAAGGAGGTTAAGGAGCATTAAGTGTAGAACCACTAGACTGAGGAACAGCTTCTACCCTGAGGCTGTTAGACTCATGAATCTCTAACTAGAATAATCACTGTGAAAAATCACATCGTGTTGCTGCTGATCTGTTTCTTGTTGCTGCTGATGTGTTTCATGTTGCTGCTGATCTGTTTCAATGTTACTGCTGATCTGTTTCATGTTGCTGCTGATCTGTTTCAATGTTGCTGCTGATCAGTTTCATGTTGCTGCTGATCTGTTTCAATGTTGCTGCTGATCTTTTTCATGTTGCTGCTGATCTTTTTCATGTTGCTCCTGATCTGTTTCATGTTGCTCCTGATCTGTTTCA
>NC_056503.1:51282784-51286872 GCF_014905685.2 Nematolebias whitei
TTTCATGTTGCTCCTGATCTGTTTCATGTTGCTCCTGATCTGTTTCAATGTTGCTCCTGATCTGTTTCAATGTTGCTGCTGATCTGTTTCATGTTGCTCCTGATCTGTTTCAATGTTGCTGCTGATCTGTTTCATGTTGCTCGTGATCTGTTTCATGTTGCTGCTGATCTGTTTCATGTTGATGTGTTCATACGTGCTCATCTGCTCACACAGACTCATGTTCGTGCTGCTGTTCGATGTATTGTTTTTATGTTATGAGTGCTTAGTGCATATTTAGTTGATGTTTTTCTTATTTCATATCTTGGATGTTGTCACTGTTTTTCTTTTACATTTTATTGTTGGATGTAACTGGGACCTTGTGGACATAGTTCCACCACATGTGGTGGAACAACAATAAAGAATCTCTGAATTTGAATCTGAATTTGAATCTGAATGATACCTAAGTATTGATACTCTTGTACAGGTGTTAATATTTGTCCATCCTCTGTAATGATTGAATCTGGCTCCTTAGTTTTGCATTTAGAAAAGAACATGCAAACTGTTTTACTAACATTAAGATAGAGATTTGAATGTTTTAGCCACTGACAAACTGGTACCATTAGTGCTGACAGATTCTCTGCAGCTATTTCTTTATTTTTTACATGTAGACAGATTACAGCATCGTCTGCATATAACTGACATGCAGCATCAGAAGGGCATACAGCTGGTAAATCCTTTGTATATAAACTAAATAATAAAAAGGCCCAGTATTGAACGTTGGGGTACACTTATTTTATTTTCAACTACATCTGAATTTTTATTATATATTCTAACTAATTGTTGTTGGTTTTATGTAATATTCTAATGTTTTGAGCTACTGCGTTTTGGGTTTTTGTAATCTGTAATCCTTAAAAAAATACAAGAAACAAAGGCTTGCAGTATCTCACTTTATGTGTAATGAATCTATGAGTTTCACTTCCTGGTGTGAATGACAACAAATATGGATTTTTTTCATGATATTCTCATTTTTTTAATGTACTTTATGCGTTCTCATTTTACAATGCTTCAAAGTATAATTTCCTCAAGTGATTTGGACGGTCATTGGGGAAACCAAAGATTAATCAATGGTGGCCAGGGCCAACATCGGCCACGCCCTAGATTCACCATTTCACCTGGGGGTGACAGAAGTGATGGTTTTGCTCACCAGGCTCTGTCACTCTGCACCGTCTCTGAAAGGCAACATAATAAAACGCAAAGACTGTAACGCCTGCCCCCTTGAACATGATGCACAAAAAATATTATGCTTTACTTGAATTCCCCGTTCGATTTCAGTCCAGAAAAAACACTCACCACAAAAACTGCCAACATTCACTATAACCCGTCAGCAGCGGGGGACATTTGCATAACACTTGTAAACTTTTTAATCTCAGAAGCTGTTAGAGGATCTGGTAAAATAAATGTGGTTGTGAATGATGTATCTCAACTTCTATCACTGAAGTGATGTTGCAAATCCTCTATAGAAGCATCAAGGGAAAATAAAAAGCAGAATCACAAAGACTCAGTAGAAAGTTCCTGGAGTAACTTTGATGGGGACTGCCAGACTGCTAACAATTTTGTTGTTGATTTGACCGTCCTACGTGTTGGGGTTCTCTCTCAGCGACCACTAAACCAAATTTCAGCTCTGTGTGTGTAAAAATACCTGGTTTAAATCATTTCACCAAAAAGGTCCATGCTCAATAATCCAGGTATACAGTCCCACAATTTTCAGTCAGGTCATCTGGACAGTTACTCTTTTTTCTGAAACGTTTCACCTTCCATCCAGAAGGCTTCATCAGTCAAGAAAACACACAACACAAAACTGATAAAGCCTTCTGGATGGTAGGTGAAACGTTTCAGCAAAAAAAGTAACTGTCCAGATGACCTGACTGAAAATTAATAGTCATTTAAATGTAGTTTTGGCGGCCATCTTGAAATTTTAGATTTGAATTCAGTATTTAATGGGCATTGCTCTTGGCTACCAAAAAAAAAAAAAGCTCTTTGCTACCAACACACCAAATTTCAGCTGAATGGCTCCAAAAAATGGATGTTATCGTATTTTTATTCCCTTTAGCTTAGGCAGCCATCTTGGATTTTTGATTTGCATTAGGAATATATAACAACTCGCTCTCAGCTACAACTATACTAAATTTAATCTCAATATCTTAAAGAATGAAGAGTTATAGTCAATTTTGTGTTTGCTGAGGTAGTTGTGGCAGCCATCTTGAATTAAAATGGCAGTTTTGGAGATACATCTGATGATTACTTTCTGTGAGTTTCAAGTTCAAGGTTCTTTATTGTCATTCTCATCACATGTGGTACATGAGGTGGAATGAAACTGTGTACTCAGGGTCCCAGTTACATCCAAAAATAACAAAATTATAAACAATAAAAGAAATAGTACTAAGGATCTAAGATATAAACCAAGAAATAGTACAAAACAATACGCAGAACAACAGCACGAGCATGTGTGAGCAGATGAGTACGAATGAACACAGCAACATGAAATAATCAGCAGCATGAGATCAGCAGCATGAGATCAGCAGCATGGATAATCAAACAAACCCAACAGTGACTTTCTGTTTTCTTCATGGAACTCCCCAATCTAAGTCGTGACGTCACAGCAGCAGTTAGTGTGAGGCATTTTGTTTGGTAAAAATGGTATTTTAGATTGCAAATAACGTCGCCATGGTAACTCAAAACGTCAATAAAAGTAATCATCATGGCCACGCTGGTCGTTTTGATGTAAGATTTGTGGGGGTGCACATTGTGGTTCAGACCACATTAAAATTGACGGAAGACTAAGTTATAAAGTTTAGAAACTCTTGTTAAGTGGATAAAAAAAGGGTCTGCCTTATTCTAGGCAGTCCCTAATAAAGCTGTTTTTAATAATTTTGTTTCAGGTTTATATCCAGGTTTATTATATTCAGGTTTATTATTTCCAGATTGGGGAAAGGCAGGCTTTCAGTAATCATCTGTACTTTGATTAATCTGGAGATTATCTAAAGACCACCCAGTTGGTGTCTAACAACCCCACAATGGTTCTCCCACCCCTTCTACACATTATATTAACACACATATAGCATGTACACACATTGTCCTCACACACCCTGAGAGGGGCTTTAAAAATTAGAGCAGCTCAAGTGGGAAAACAGCATCTATTTGTCTTTGGGATAATATGAGTTTGGCTGCATTAGAGACAAATAGCACCCACTTCCATTTCCTTTATCACTGTCAGGCCAATTAATAGGCCAAGGATCCTGAGTCACTAGACGGAAGCGCCACACACGCAGGCACAAAGGAAGCTCTTTCAGCTGCTGACCTTGGATGCACCTCCAAACACAAAAGACCCTAAGAGATGGATCCTCTTTAGAGAGGACTGGCTGCCTTTCAGGGTAATATAACCGTTACCCCCAGACACACACATCATGTTCCTGAGATCACATGAATAAACAGGAGCGGGGTTCGAAACACAGCAGCAGAATGTACAGTAAAATGAAGTGAAAGCTTTTAGTATCAATGAGCCGAGTAAACTGACTTGAGTCTTTCAAATCCCAGCTGTGCCAGTCCCACTGAGAGGTTCACGGCCCTGCAGCGTGAAGCTGTGCAGAGAACAATGAGGAGCCTGACTTGGCTTTGAGGACACCCCACATTTATCAGGCATGTAGAGCACAATGTCACCTGACTGTTATCTGGAGGACATTCTGTCTTTATGCTCATACGAGCCCTGAATTCTGTATAGTTACACACATTAATATTATTGTTGTTGGTGTTGTTGTTGTCATTGTTATTGTGGCTTTTCCCTCTTCAGTGTCTCCACAGTCCTCCTCCATCTCACTCTGTCCTCTGTCCTCACTCCAACTACCTCCATGTCCTCTCTAACTGCATCCAGATGTCTCCTCTTCTACCCTGAGGCTGTTAGACTCATGAATCTCTAACTAGAATGGTCACTGTGAAAAACCATATCATGTTGCTGCTGATCTGTTTCATGTTGCTGCTGATCTGTTTCATGTTGCTGCTGATCTGTTTCATGTTGCTGCTGATCTGTTTCATGTTGCTGCTGATCTGTTTCA
>NC_056503.1:51286882-51287303 GCF_014905685.2 Nematolebias whitei
TTTCATGTTGCTGCTGATCTGTTTCATGTTGCTGCTGATCTGTTTCAATGTTGATGTGTTCATGCGTGCACATCTGCTCACAGACTCATGTTCATGTTTGTGCTGATGTTCAATGTTTTATGTTATGAGTGCTTAGTGTATATTTAGTTGATGTTTTTCTTAGTTCATATCTTAGATGTTATTACTGTTTTTCTTATACATTTTATTGTTGGATGTAACTGGGACCCTGTGTACAAAATTTCACTCCACCACATGTACCACATGAGGTGCGAATGACAATAAAGAAACTCTGACTCTGACTCTGACTCTCTGACTCTGACTCTGACTTTGTCTTTTTCCTGCAGCTGCATTTCTAACATCCTTCTACAATATACACACTGTCCCTCCTCTGGACATGTCCAAACCACTGTCCCTCCTTTGG
>NC_056503.1:51287313-51287729 GCF_014905685.2 Nematolebias whitei
TGTCCAAACCACTGTCCCTCCTTTGGACATGTCTTAAACACTGTCCCACCTCTGGACATGTCCAAACCACTGTCCCTCCTCTTGACATGTCCAAACCACTGTCCCTCCTCTTGACATGCCTTAAACACAGTCCCTCCTCTGGACATGTCCAAACCACTGTCCCTCTTCTTGACATGTCCAAACCACTGTCCCTCCTCTTGACATGTCCAAACCACTGTCCCTCCTCTGGACATGTCCAAACCACTGTCCCTCCTCTGGACATGTCTTAAACACTGTCTCTCCTCTGGACATGTCCAAACCACTGTCCCTCCTCTGGACATGTCCAAACCACTGTCCCTCTTCTGGACATGTCCAAACCACTGTCCCTCATCTGGACATGTCCAAACCACTGTCCCTCATCTGGACATGTCCAAACC
>NC_056503.1:51287829-51311584 GCF_014905685.2 Nematolebias whitei
TGTCCAAACCACTGTCCCTCCTCTGGACATGTCCCAACCACTGCCCCGCCTCTGGACATGTCCAAACAACTGTCCCTCCTCTGGACATGTCCAAACCACTGTCCCTCCTCTGGACATGTCCAAACCACTGCCCCTCCTCTGGACATGTCCAAACCACTGCCCCTCCTCTGGACATGTCCAAACCACTGTCCCTCCTCTGGACATGTCCAAACCACTGTCCCTCCTCTTGACATGTCCAAATCACCGTCCCTCCTCTGGACATGTCCAAACCACTGTCCCTCTTCTGGACATGTCCAAACCACTGTCCCTCCTCTGGACATGTCCAAACCACTGTCCCTCCTCTGGACATGTCCCAACCACTGTCCCTCCTCTGGACATGTCCAAACCATCTCAGTGTGTCCTCTCTAACTTCATCTCCCAGTTGTTCAACCTGTGCTGTACCTCTAATGATCTCATTCCTGATCTTCTCCATCCTTGTCTCTCCTAAGGAGAACCTCAACATCTTCATTTCTGACACTTCCAGTTCTGTCTCCTGTCTTTTTGTCCATGTCTCTGTCTCCAGACCATACAACATAGCTGGTCTCACCACTGTCTTGTAAACTTTTCCTTTGACCTTTGTGGACACCTTTTGTCTCAAATCACTCCTGAAACTTTTCTCCATCACTCCATCCTGCCTGGACTCTCTTCTTCACCTCTTCACCACACTCCCCATGTTCCTGGACAGTGGACCCCAAGTCCTTGAAGTCCTGCACCTTTGTGACCTCTGCTCCTTGTAGCCTCACTGTTCCACCTCCTCCCTCTCATTCACACACATGGACTCTGTCTTGCTACGGCTGACTTTCATTCCTCTCCTTTTAAGTGCATACCTCCAGCTGTCCAGAGGAGGGACTATGGTTTGAATATGTCCAGAGGAGGGACAGTTGGTATATTGGTAGAAGGATGTTAGAATTGCAGCTTCCAGGAAAAAGACAAAGAGGAGATACATGGATGCAGTTAGAGGGCATGGAGGTAGTTGGAGTGAGGACAGAGGACAGAGTGAAATGGAGGAGGACTCGTTGTGGAGACCCCTGAATAGGGAAAAGCTGAAAAAAGAATAATAAGACAAATTGCCACATCTATTTAAATTTCTCGTTATTTTTATTAACGTACATTTTAATAAAACAACTCAGATGAATGCACTGTTTATCCTTATTTTTATTTTACTCATAAACCCTTTTGAGATCAGTAGCATATGAAACAACAATGGGACATAAAGGAATGAAACATACAATTATTTTACCTGTGCAAAAAAAAAAGTCAAGATAAAGTGCAATGGTGTGATAATAGCAATTTTAACATGACATTAAAGATAATCTAATAAACAGTTAGTTCAAGCCATAAGCAACAGTAAGAAAAAAGCGTGATTAATAAAAAATAAAAATACATGTAGTGGTCAAAACGCGAGCCTGACCAATTTATCGTTATGTCCAATATTTAAGGCTAATATAGCCTTTGGGGACTTATTGGTGTCGCTGTTAATATTCTCATTATACACCAATATAAACACTTTTAATTTTCGCCCCTAAACCTCTGTGAACCAGCTGTAATTGTACATGTATCCAGAAAAGGGTGCATAAAGACTACTGTCAAGTCATGGCCGTTCACTTTAAGTTTCACTTTCAGCACAGACGAAGCAGTGAGCAAACTGTGTAGAGCCTGGGAAGTTTATTTGAACTGATCTGTGAAATAAAATAAATTCAATCAACAATAATAAATTCTCTTCAATCCTCCAACCTGCTTGTCATTAGCTACGTGCTAACATTTAGATAACCTAGCATAGGCTATTGTCTTATAAACTTTATCCAGAACAATAAATGTAACGTTGAGGAAAAACATATCAGTGTTAGTAACGTTATTGTTGTCATCCTCAATGAAATACATTGTTTGTCTGAAATCTTTACTTTACAAAGAAAAACAAACTGTGCTGTGGTCAACACTAATCAGATCTTCATCGTACATGACTGTTGGAACAATGAACAGGAAGGTGTTTGTTTAATTTATATTTATGCAACACACTTGATAACCTTATGGAGAATAGTGGAGGATAGAAAATGTGAACGCACTTTAGGAAGACTGTTTTTATGACCAGTGCTCCACTGGTAAACCTACTGTGGGACTACGTATAGGTGGATCTGATTAGCTTAAGTTCATGGCTGTTAACTCGCTGTGTTCTTAGATTCTTGGGGATGGACAAAGTTAAAACATTAGCAGCCATTTTATTGCTTATTGGTGGTCCCCTATCCCTCCCAATATCGGTATCGGTGATACCCAAAATTCCATATTGGTCGGACCTTAGTTGAAACATGCACAAAGTTCAAAGGTCTCACTGACTCTGACTTTTAGGATAGAAAAATAGGCTCCAAGAGAAATTAGGTACAGCAATTTCTGATGAGCTTTTAGGGGCTAAAATCTCTTTCCCTTAATTCAGTTGACATAAGATATAATGACATTTTAAATAAACTTTATCAACCCATAGGAAAGGAGGCATATTAGTTGGAAAACTAACACCAGAAACTGACAGACAGAATGAACGACGGGCCAGTTTGCAAACAGACACGTTCATTGATTGAGCGACCCACCAACTCACCCACTGAGAGTTCGCCTGCGATGTCGAGGAAAAGGGGTTCAGCTGTGCATTTAACAGTGCATGCGTGACCATGTGTACGTAGGACTGAAGGCTTGAATTTGATAGGACAGACAAGCGGCTGTCTGTGATTAAGAATAAATAAGCCAATAAATATTCAATCAGGACAAAAGGAGGCATGATTAAAAGAAATGTGAAGCTGGGATGGGGTGAGGTCAGCTTAGCCTGTAATGGGAAATAGACGGACGACAGAAATCACACAACAAATCTCTCTTTGATGTCCCCATCTGATCATGATGCACTGGATAATGATGTAAGAATGACAACCAAACATTGTTTCATCCAAACACTAGAATGCATCAAAAATGTGGCCGTGTGTGCACAAAGCTTTTTGGCACAAATAGAGTCCTCATTAGTGTTAACAAACGGATCATGCACATCCACCCTCATTTACATGCATGCACATTTGAAGGTAGGCTAATACAAATGGAGAAACAAGGGTAATATATTTGTTTTAAATTATAAATTTATCATCTTTTACTTTAAATCAGGGTTTTAAAATGAATCTGCCTGAAGGACTTCAGTGATGCTTTATAAAGTCAAATACAAAGTTTAGCATTTTTAACACTGCAACTTGTACTTTAGGTACAAATTATAAGATGCAGATCAACATTTAATTCAATTTAAATTAAATTGGAAACTATTTATATATTAATCCTGTTCATTTTAATACTTGGATGCACGACCTGAGCTCTATGGCAAGAGTTCATTTGAAAAACAGATTTCTGATCCAACGTCTGTGAATAAAAAAAAAGCTGCATTTAAATAAAATTCAGCGTTAGCATCTTTACATTAATATAACAACTTAGTGTAATGTTTGATCAAACTGTAATTTAACTCCTTTAATGGAAAGGTTACCAGGAATTTCTTCCTCCTGAAGAGTATTGGGTAACACTTTGCTAAAATTAGAAACAGATTGTCTCAAAATGATGCAAAATAAAACAAATAAATAATTTAGTGCCATGCTTTTATCGCCTAAACTGGATTATTGTACTTTTTCAGTATCTGAAAGTACAAAAAAATCCTTTAAAAACTGTTTAACTAAGGGATAGCTCAGGAAACCCAAGTGAATAGTAGTTATAGGATTTTATCTGAAGGGGGTTTAAAAATAGATGAAGTTCAGCCTCACGGGCAGAGTTGGTTCCAGAAGAGAGAAGCCTGAAAACTGAAAGTTCTGCCTCCCATTCTGCTTTTAGAAGCTCTAAGAACCACAAGTAAACCTGGACTATGAAAACAAAGTGCTCAGTTAGGGAACTATGGAAGAACAAGATAGTTCCTGTAACTTTGTAGTGGAGCTTTGTATCTTAGTACGTTCAGTGTCGTGAAAACACTGTAATGGATTGGTGTTAATAATGTGATAATAATGTGGTGTGAATGTGACTCAGTGTGCGTACGGGGTGATTCAGAAAATGTTCAGTCACGTATCACAAAGAGAGATATTAGCTGACGGTTAGGAGCTTTCAGTGTATTTTTACATGCATGTCTTACCACATTCTCTTTACCTTCACCCCTTTTGGTTGGTGTTGTTTGTCAGTGTGTGCCACAGTGTTTGACAGATTATACACACCTGTAGGGAACGATGTTACATGATGTTTGTCTGCAACTGCCTGCCAAGAACTGAAACCATAATGCCCGACAGCTGTAATAAAGTTATTTATTTTATAAATATTATTCAACCTTTATTTCTACAGGTTAATCCCATTGAGCCTCGGGGACTCATTTACAGAGAGACCTGGTTTAAACAAAGAACGATGAAAACGGTAGACTGTCAGAAAAGAGGCGTACAAATTGAGAAGAACAAGTGAAATAAAATGGGATTAAAAAAACAAAATAAAAATAGCTAGGTTATAAAGTTGTATTATCCTGATATATAAAGTGTAAGGCTAGCTCCCATTTTCATCTCCCGAAGTTTCATTTTGTAAATTTAAACAACAGCACTAATCTGCAAAACAAAACATTTTCAATCATTTTTAAACAAATTTGATTTAAGTAGCTTCATTTTTTTTAATCATTTCTGTTCCTGTTTTTAGGATTTTACATCACTTTATTATGTAGCTGTTTATGTTTTGTTTTTATTTAATTTCTTCTATTTTCTGTTCATTTATTTGCTTTTTATATGATTGTCTGCTGTTGTCGGTACCTCTGTTTTTGTTAAGAGTCCCCGAGACTCAATGAGACCAGCCTGTATAAATAAAGGCTGGATGAAAAACCATCCAGGCGTGTCAGGCCTGTAGAGACGGGTGATCAGTGAAGGCACATATGGAAGAACAGTTTGCTTTTGCAGAGCCTCCTAGATTACCCAGTCAGAGAGAGAGAAATCCTTATCAGGAAGCTCTCATATTCACTCCTGTTCTTTACCGTCCTCTTCTCTCCTTCCTCTTTCTATCTATCTTGTCTTGGAGATATGTTAATAGCTGTGTAAGTATATCCAGTCAAATAATTACCATATATTAAGCTCTACTCATCTTGGCATAATTTTTCTCTCTGCATAATCGTATTTGGGATTTCTCTTTCACAGAAAGCAGCGCAAAGAGGAGACTTACCTTGGGCAAGTTAACCAAGTTAATCTCCATTGATTGAATGTGATGCTCATCAAGTGTTAGAAGAATGTATAGGGTAGGAAGGTGGGGGTAGGGTTGTAGCATCTCATACACAAAAGTCAGACATGAGCTTGCAATGTGTCCACTGGGTGATTAAAAAAACAGTGACAAACTAAACAAATCAAATAGCAAAATTATTGGGATGGTTTGAAAGTGGGCCAGACACATCGCTCGTGTTTTATGCACTGGTACATTTTCATCTTTAAATCACTTCCTGGTCTGCTGCCTTCATACATCTCCTCCTACATGTCTCTGTGTGAGTGCAGCTACAGCGTGCGCTCTCAGGACATCATTACCTGCAGTGTTCCCTCAGTGAGGACTGAACTAGACAACAGGACCTTCTCCTACTCCACTCCTGTTTCCTGGAATATCTTGTAAAAAGATCTGAAGCTCTTGACCTTTGACCTCTCTAAGTGGCTTTAAGAATCTGTTGGACTCCTGGCAGGGACCAATGCAGACATGTTCCTGTTTTTAGTTTTCTACGTTCACCTTAGAATCTAGCTATTTTTGTTCCTTTTTTTGAATCTTATCTGTAATAAAAATAAATAATAAAAATCTGAATTGTCCATTGTTGTCATCATTCTTTGCTGAAATCAGGTCTCTCATGTAAATGAGTCCTCGAGGATCAATAGGATCAACTCGTCTAAATAAAGCTTGAATGAATGTATTTTCTGGCTAATTCTGGCGAGCGCTTTGTTTCCATATAGTGTGGGCCCTCAGTTCAGAATGTTATATTACTACTTCTGGAAATTACTTGGGTAAACTCATTCACACTGCACAAAATCACACAGTTCATCAATCCATTCACTTTACTTGCTTTTTCCATGCAGGATCTTGGGGGAGCTGACAAAAATGCCTTTGATGTCTTGTATCACTTGCTTTGCTGTTGTGCCAGACAACAGCACCACTTCTGGGTAGTTTGAGAAATAATCTATAAACACTAGATAATCTCTTCCTGACAGATTGAATAAGTCAGTTCCCACTTCACTTTATGGTTTGGCTGGTCTACTGTGAAACGTGAGTGGTTCTCTAGACTGTTGCTAACTGTGTCTTTGACATGTCTCACAGCACTGCTCCACTGACTCAATGCCTTTGTTAAATTAGGCCAATACATTAAGTCTCTTGCTCGCCTCTTGCACTTTTTTATTCCTAAATGGCCTTCATGTATGAGCTTTGTCATCTCTGGGCACATTGAGGTTGGTATTATGAGTCTGTTCCCTTTCAGCAAGATGCCATTCATCACAGTGAGTTCCTTTTTGAAGTTCTGATATGGATGTGGAAAAAAGAACATGCAAACTCCATACAGAAAGACCCCAGGCCCAACCGGGGATTGAACCCAGGACCTTCTTGCTGTGATGCAACAGTGCTAACCACTGAGTCGTTGTGCTGCAACTTGAAAATACCTGTAGAACTTGACAGTGAAGGACCACAAATCATGGAGAGAAAAGTGAGACATGCTTTGAAGAAGATGAAAACTGGGAAGGCAACATGGTCAGATGGAGTGGCTACAAAAATGACTGAGGCATTAGAAGAACTTTGAGAACAAAAGATAATAAAGTTGTTGAATAGGATTTACAACACGAGATAGATCTCAGAAGACATGTGTAAATTCCAATAACTGTTACATTTCCTTAGAAACATGAAGCTGTCTGATGTCAGTCTGATGAGCCAGGCCAGCAGAACACTTCAGCAGATTATCATGATGAGAATAAGAAACAAGACCCATCACAAAATAGGAGCATAACAGAGTGGGTTTGTCATGGACAAAGGCACAAGGAATGTTACATACATCTTAAAGACACAGAGACAAAGAGCTATCGAAGTACAAAACCTGTACTTGTGCTTCATTAACCATACTGTATTAGACTAATATATACTGGTGTCCAATATGACCAGTCATTAACATCTGATTACTGAAGGAACTAAATGGTCGAGGCCTAAGAAATATAAGGAACATTTATTGGCAACAGACAGTTGCAGTTAGATTTGTAAATGTACTTTGAGAGCCTGTGAAGATTAAAAAAAGGTGTGCAACAAAGTTATCTTGTCCCAAGATCTGTTCTACTTATGCAATATGCGTTGAGAGCCATAAGTTTTGGGTGTAAAAATGTAAAGATCTTACATTATGCTGATGATACGTTCTTCGTTTCCCCTAATGAGAAAGCTCTATGCAACATTGTTAATATCACTGACCAAGAAAGTGGGCCTAAGCATTAACATTAGTGAAACAGAAACCACAACAATCACAAAGCAAATAAATGTATGTAACATCAAGCTGAAAAGCTCAAGGCTCAAGTCAACAGTTTCAAATAGCTAGGTGCTCTAGTAAAAGCAGATTAACGATCTTTGAAAGAACTCAAGATCAGAGGCTTGAAGGCAAAACAAGCATCCACAGACCTTAGAACGATTAAGGGGCCAAAGCTTGAACCCAGGACCTTCTTGCTGTGAGTCAACAGTGCTAACCACTAAGTTACTGTGTTGCCAAATAAATAAATAAATACAATTTTACATTCCAAATATATTTTTCTTTCTTAATTGGCATGTTTATTTTATGGCAGTTTTAGAAAAAGTCCATTGTAGTACTAGTACACACATAATGACTTTTTAAAAATTTCAATCCAGAGATTTGGGGAGACCCTCCAGTCCCAGTAGCTGAAAATGACGAGTTGTTCTTGGTCAACTTTACAAGTAAATGATTTTCAGACTAAACTCTCGTTTATTTCCATTGCACTGTTTGTTCTTTTCATCATGTCAGACTGCTCTATTTGAATCATAGCAGATTCAGTGTATCATTTCTAACTTTGCTATTGAGGTTTAATCAGTTGTGCTGGAGACCAGCTTGGTGGATGCTCCTTTTGTGAGTCCCATCTGTTGAGGACAAAGGGCCCGTAGAGTCTGACTGTTGCGTCTGACCTCGAGCAGAGAGAGAGCAGAGAAGTGGGAGGGACATCAGGATGGCAGTCCCTTTGATTCAACCCACAATACATCGTTCTAGTCATGGATGTCTGTCTCGACTCTGATCGTAATACAAACACTAGACAGGTGACTAAAGGCTTACAACAGTTTGAGCAATCTAAAACATCTGAACTCATAGGAGGTGTTTATGCATGTGTGTTGTCTTTCCTCCTATAGAAAGTAAACCTGGACCTGTCATTCTATGTTGTCCGTTTCTACTTCCTGTCCTCTCAAACCCAGCCGGTCGAGGCAGATGTCTGCTTGGCCTGAGTCTGGTTCTGCTGGAGGTTTCTTACTGTTAAAAAGATGTTTTTCCTTTCCACTGTCTCCTTTGTTCTTGCTCAGGATGGGAGACTGTGACGAAGTGAAGATTCAACACAATCTGCTGCTTCCTTTGAAAGATAACTTTTACTAATTGTTTTCTTATTTTATGTATATGAATGTTTCTGTTCAGTGCCCCGAGACGACTTCTGCTGTGACTTGGTGCTGTACAAATAAACAGAAGTGAATTGATATCCTGATTCTTTTACAATTGGTAAGTGCAGACATTATCAATTGCAAACTTTTAAAAGTGGCCTATTGACCAGTTAACATCAGCTAACCAATTATTCAGTCTATTGCATGTTAGCACACTTCATGAGCGTCGGTCTGCAAGTGATAAAACTGCATCATGTGACCGTAAAAATGGAAAACAAAATAAACAAAAAGCGCACACACACACACACACACACACACACACACACACACACACAACTATTGTATTTGAGATGGTGTGTGTTGTGAAAATTGTTTTAGAGCCATTGACTGCAGCTTTGTTTGTAATGCCCTGATGTGTGCAACACAACTGGAAAACAACACCTGCTGTTGGTGCTGCTAAGGGCCTGATTGTCTCAGTTGTTTCTCAGGAAGCCACTTTTGATGGAACACCAGTTATGTACTTCACACCACTGGTGCAGGAAGACGAAGCTCCAAATATCAGACATGATGCAGGAACCAGTGAATGTTGGTTTGTTTGGTTTGGTCAGAATTTTTTTTTAATAACCTTTAAGTTTACATTAAATGAGTACACAGTCACTGAGAGTACATTTCATCTTACCAGGTGCTTATCATAAAACACTGTAACCAAATTTAAAGATTTTCTTCCATCGTTTTCCTCTGTCTTTCAGAGTAATACATCAGAGAGCAGTAACTTAGATCATCTAGTTGATAATTTTACAACTACTTTGCAAACTTCACTTGATAAAACTGCTCCACTGAAAAAGAAAGTAACCAATCAGAGGAGATTGGCTCCTTGGTTCAGTTCTGAATTGCGTACTTTAAAACAGGAATCTAGAAAGCTGGAAAGAAAATGGTACTCCACTAAAGTTGAAGAATTTTACTTATCCTGGAGAGATTACCTGCTAACATACAAAAAAGCGCTCCATAAAGCTAGAACTTTATATTATTCACCTTTAATAAGGAAACCAAAGTGCCCAGAAAAAACCACATAGCACAGAGAGAACGTGCAAACTCCACCCAGAAAGGCCCCCTGCTGGGATTTGAACCGGCAACCTGCTCGCTGAGAGGTGGCAGCTCTACCAACTGCGCCACCATGCCATCCCTTTAGTGCTCATTAGCATTCTAAGTCAAATAGGCAATTTTGCATGCAACGTCTTGTGGTGTGTGTTATTAATAAATCTCAACCACCAAATCAAATCCTAACTCAATGTCTATACATTTCACAAAATAATAACCATTTTTCTGTTGGCAAAGTTTAATTAGTTGTGGCAACCATCTTGAATGTAATTGACTAATAAAAGTTTAACTAATTTATGGGTATATCCAATAATTACTTTTGTAGAGTGTCAGTAAAATCCATCCCATGGTTTAAGACATTTTGGTAAAAGACTGTAAAGTTGATGCTAACAATTGACGGCAAATGTTTAAAAAAATATTGTGCAATGAGTAACACATTTGGTGTGATGGACCAGGTTCTTGTATCTTTATTAAAACATGAGTTTTCTCCCTTTTGTGACACTTGATGAAAATTCTCTATTTTTGCGATAGTATACCTCGAAATGTCAGGAATGGGTTTTCGTATTCTTAATAAGCCAAACTGAGGAGTGCAAAAACAAGAACAGTTTTTATTTATTATGCTGCTGGTTGCTGGAGTCAGGGTCCAAAGCAGTAGTCTAATCTTCTTAATCTGTACGTGGCAGGTGAAATCCAGAGGCGTGGTCCAATGGTCATAGCAGGGGTCAAGCACGTTGAAGCAGAGAAACAAGAACAGGGCCAAGTCATGATCTAAAAAAGTAGTCAAGGGAGAGCAAGAGTCGTTACCGTGGTCAGAAATGCCAAATCCAGAAAGGGGCAAGGCAATCAAAAAACATGCGAGGGTTCAAGGCAAGACAAGGCAAGGATACAAAACTATGGAACAAGATACTATGATTGAAAGCTTCACTATCAGGGACCATGAGTGGTGAAATAATTTGGCACCGGTGGAGATTGGCAGGTGCGCATAGTGGGCTTTCTGAAACAGGCTTGACTTGGGAAACATGGAAAGTGGGATGAATCTTCATAGAACTAGTGAGTTGTAATCGAACTGCAGAGGGGTTGATGATTTTGATGATGGGGAAGGGACCGATGGACCTGGGGGCCATCTTCCTGGGTGTGTCTTTTAGATTTATGTCTCTGGTAGAGAGCCATACTTTTTGACCCACCTGGTAGGATGGTGCAGCAGAACGGTGGCGGTCGGCAAACTTCTTGTTTTGGGCAGCCGTGCGTAGGAGAGCCGCCTTGGCTTGGTGCCAGACACGTCGACATCGGCGGAAGTGGTGTTGAACAGAGGATACTGTGATGCCTGTCTCATGACTGGGGAACAACGGAGGCATGTAGCCAAGGGAGGCTTCAAAGGGAGACGTACCTGTATCTGAAGATTTGTGCGAGGTGAGAGTGACAGATGCCCCCAAAGTATTGCAAAAACAGCGCCAAAACTGAAAAATGAATTGTGGGCCCCGGTCTGACACCACATCAGATGGGATGCCATGGATCCTAAAAACATGTTGAACAAGGAGATGAGCCTTCTCCAGAGCAGAAGGTAGTTTGGGTAGTGGAATGAAGTGGGCTGCTTTTGAAAATCTATCAATGACAGTTAAAAAGTCCACCGATATATGTGACCAAGGATGGCTGGGCATGGGTAGTGGTTGCAACAGACCAGCAGGGGGTTGGTTTCCCGTTTTATTTCTGGCACAGGTAGCGCATGCTGCAACAAATTCTTTAAGATCTTGAGAGAGCGTAGGCCACCAGAAATGAGTCTTTGTAATCGACAACATGCGTCAGGTACCAGTGTGACAGGAAAGTTTATTAGTGTGTACCCACTCGAGTACCTTAGACCTCATGGTGGAGGGAGCAAACAGTGCCCCAGGGGGTCCTGTACCAGGATCAGGTTCATCCTTATGAGCCTCGCAAACCTCTCTCTCAATAGACCAGGTGAGGGCCCCAACAATGCAGACGGGAGGGATGATGTTCTCTTCAGAGTCAGGTACATCTGGGGAAGAAAACTGGCGAGAGAGAGAGTCAGGCTTGGTATTCTTAGAACCAGGTCTGAATGTCAAGGTATAATTAAAACGGTTGAAAAACAGTGACCAACATGCCTGTCTGGGGGTAAGTCATTTGGCGTCCCTCAAGTAAGTCAGATTCTTATGGTCTGTCCATATTAAAACAGGAAGTTCAGTGCCCTCTAGCCAATGGCACCATTCGTCTAAGGCTAATTTTACAGCCAGAAGTTCCCAGTTGTCCACGTCATAATTCTGTTCCACTTGGGACAAGCACCAGGAGAAGAAGGCACATGGGTGCACTGCATTATCGCTGGGAGACCTTTGGGACAGCACCGCTCCTACCCCAGTATCGGATGCGTTTACTTCCAAAATGAACTGACGTTTGGGATCTGGATGACAGAGGATGGGTGTGGAGGAAAAAAGTTGTTTGAGCTTACCAAAGGCTGCATCTGCTTCAGGGTTCCATCTGAATGTCCTATTGATGGAGGTAAGCTGTGATAATGGTGCGGCAATGCGGCTGTAGTCCTTTATAAAGCGTCTGTAAAAGTTTACAAATCCCAGGAAGCGCTGTAATTGTTTCCTGGTCTCAGGAACCGGCCACTCCACCACTGCCTTGGTCTTCTCATTGTCCGTTCTGTAATGCCCTTCCCCAAAGATAAATCCCAAAAAGGAGACAGACGACACATGAAATTCACATTTTTCACTTTTTACGAATAATTGATTTTCGTACAGTCTCTGAAGCACAGTCCTAACTTGTGTAGTGTGTTTGGTCTTATCTTTAGAGTAGATGAGGATGTCGTCCAGATATACAAATACAAAGTCGCCGATTTTGCTTTGCTCTGTGTGGAGCAGAGAGCTGCATCTAGGGTGCCCAGAGGAGCAGATGATGGGGTTAAGGACATTGCTCAAGGGCCCAGAGTGGGACAAATGAAGGTGGAGGAAGGTGTGGGTGCTTCTCCTATTCCACCCACATTTCAATGTTGTCAGTATCGGGAGTTGAACCGGCGATCTTCCGATCACAGGCCCACCCTCTCTAACCTCTGTGCCACCACTCTGGTGCAGCTGTGTCTGAGTGGTTAGAGCAGTCACCCTCCAATACGAGAGTTGGGGGTTCGATTCCACCAGCAGTCACATGCCGAAGTGTCCCTGGGCAAGACACTGAACCCCTAAATGCCTCCGATGTGTGTCCCATCGGTGTATGAATGTGATACAGCTCTGATTATTCTTTGTATAAATGTAGTAGAGTGCTGTATGAATGGGTACGAGGACACAGATTATGATGTAAAGCTCTTTGAGTATCTTGATCAGATAGAAAAGCTCTCAATATAAGTGCAGTCCATTCACTTCACTGTAATTCTAATCTGCTAATAACTTAAAATAGTTACTGCAGTGGATGTTTTCATGCCGTAGAGCAACACAGAGCAAGAACTCACAGTGAAATTCAGTAAGAGTAAATTTTACATTAGTTTTAACAAATACTAAACTTATGCAACCAGAAGTTACAACATATATCTACATAGAAAACAAATAAAACAAAACACAACTTACTTTAAATATTAACTTTAATTTAACCATTAAGCATGCAATGTAATAATGACAGAAAAGGGAGGATTTACCTGCAGTCACCTTCATACAGATGAACATGTGGTACTTCCTGTTTATAACTCTTGTAACCAGCTGCTCATGGGGTCGTCTGCCAGCCTTTATTCATATTTTTACATTGCTACAAACACCATTTAATTTTTGAAGTGAAATAAACTGCATTCCACTCTCTAAACGCTCAGGGTAACACGTGTCGGAATTACATGTCACTGATAACATTAAGCCATTTTTTTCCTGATGATTTTTCCCGGTGCAGCTCCTGCAGGTAAGGGGCGTTTACCTTCAGGACAAATTAACACCAACTGGTCAGTTGCTGACATGCCTAATGGATTGGTAGACAGTTGCATCCAGGATCCAACTTGTGCAAAGTAAAAAATTAAAAAAAAACTGAAGCCAGCCCTGGGTGGAGGCGGGGCAGCCCTGGTGCAGCGGTAGTGGTTTTCTGTTTATGTTGTTAATAAAAAAAATAACTATTTAAAAGAAATAACCCGTGAAGCACCAGCTATGTGGTCCCGCATCAGACCAGCCCACCAGGAAATGTCCCAGTCCTCTCGATTAGCCTGAGTCCAGCAGACGTGTCAGCAACTGACCAATCAGCAACCTCAATTTATCCTAAACTGAAACGAATCTTACCTGCAGGAGCTCCACCCCCTTTTTTTTCCCTTTGACAACATTGTCAGGGTCATGCATTACAAACACTCAGAGGGATTTCGTGAAAAATCATCAGAAAAAATGGTTATACATTGTCAGTGGAGAACATGTAACTCAGACAGCGCTACCCTGAGCATTTAGAGAGTGTAATATCGTTTATTCAATTTCCAAATCTAAACAAAGTTTTGGAAAATGTAAAAGATAAAGCCCTGCCGCTGACCTCATGATCAGCTGAATACAACAGTTATAAACAGGAAGTACCACATGTTCATCTGTACAAAAGTAACTGCAGGTAAATCCTCCATTTTCTGTCATAATTACATAACATGCTTAGTGGTTAAATTAAAGGTTCATGTTTAAAACTAGTTGCGTTTTGTTTTGTGTGTTTTGAATGTAGATATATACTGTATGTATGTTGCAACATCTGGTTGCACATGTTTAGTCTTTGTTTGTTATAATCATCATTTAACAGGTGCTGAGATGGGGTAGAGGGAGGGCAGCTGGCTCAGAACCCGGAAGTCCAAGGTTCAATCTACAGCCATTCTCATATGTCATGGTGTCTCTGAGCAAGACACCTAATCCCTAATTGCTCCCTGGGTGCCTACATAGCTGCCCACTGTTCCACCTGGGTGTATCCCAGGTGTGATGGGTTAAATGCAGAGAACCAATTTCACCATTGTATGGGAACATACGATGATGACAACACTCATTCAACCTTTATTTAGACAGATACGTCACATTGAACCTAGAAGACTCATTTACAAGTGAGATCTGTTTAGACAGACAAAAAGTAGTGAAACTGGACACATGTAGGAATTGGAGTTTAAAAAATTCCTATCAAACTTTTTTTTCTTGACGGACCAACTGATCAAATCAAATCCATAATTATGGTTTGAAGATATGCAAGAGAGGCTCAGAAGCGGTTTCACAGACAGACAGAGCAGCAAAGCAAAGCGGAGAGGGAGGGGAAATGCGTCTGTTCTCTGCAAGAGCAAGTGGTGAAGTGAACACAACACTTTATCTTTATTTTAACACTAAACTGTTTTTGTACAAAGCATTTACTAGGGCAATGTAAAACGGAGCGCTGTCTCTGTAACATCTTAGCTAGCGTGTCTGTATTTCAGGCTGCTAGCTTAGCGCTACTTCTTTTTGTGCCATGATCCTTAAAATAATTATTGAGTCAAGTGTTTCCTCATGTAGGTAAACAGATGTTTAAAAACCTGTTAAAATACACCAGAATGCAGGAAATGGCATCTACTTTATTCAAAATTTTCTGGGGGAGGACCCCCAGAACACCCCCGCCCCTTTACAAATCCTTCTGACACTAATGGCTTCTGTGTTGTTCAAGCCATAAGCCATTGTCAACACTGAGGGCTTAGTGCCCCTAAAGGTCAGATCCTAGAATCGCCCCTGTCATGCATTCAAAGTGCGTTCAGCTTAAATCAGATTTGGTGATTTGCGTTAATCGGGTAGTGGTGGCCTGGGATGGTATCAAATTCCCAACCTAGATTATTGTCCCAGTCCACCCTTTCTTGTCACATTTATTTTTCATTTGTTACATAACACGTTTGCATTTCAAGCACCAGGATTAATTTGCAAGCAAACCAAGACCTACATGTTAAGGGAAACCAGAGTTTAGATGAGCTTCCACACCCACCCAAACAAAGGTGACTATTCGAGTTAACAAACTGTGATCAGTTTATAGCAGACCAGACAGCTCTGATGTGAAAGCATCCACAAATTGAACATTCTGTCCATCAAGGACAACACTGTCTCTGATTCAAATCCTCTTGTGTTTCTGAGAGCACCAAACCTACAGTGAAGCACGGTGGTAGCAGCATCATCCTGAGAGGTTGTTTTACATCAGCAGGGACTGGGAAACTGCTTAGAGATAAAGGAATGTTAAACCGAGCAAAATACAGAGAAAATCATATTTTTTTTCCACTCACCAAACTTCAGATATGTGGAGTATTTTGTGTATGTCTAAAAGCTTTAATTTAATTAAAAATCCATGTCAATTCCAGGTTGTAAAGAAACAAACCAGCCACTTGGGAGCAGAAGCCAGTATATCTCTGGTTCTGGTCCCAATCTCGGGTAAATGGTGAGGGTTGTGTCAGGAAGGGCATCCGATGTAAAACACTTTTGACAAAACTATATAATGCGAGTTCATCAAAGTGAAACCACCGGATCAGTCGAGGCCCGGGTTAACAACGACGCCACCGGTGCTGTTGACAAACAGGGTGCCGGAGGAAACTGTGCTGCTGTTAGTGGAAGACCACGAGGAGGGAAACATGTCAGGAGACAGAGGAGAAGAGGAAAGTGAAGAATGTAGGACTGAGGGTGGCAACTCTAAATGTGGGGACAATGACAGGCAAAGGCAGAGAGCTGGCTGACATGATGCTGAGAAGGAAGGTACATGTTTTATGTGTCCAAGAGACCAAGTGGAAGGGCAGCAAGGCTCGCAGCATTGGAGCAGGGTTCAAACTGTTTTACCATGGTGTGGATAGAAAGAGAAATGGGGGAGGGGTGGTCCTGAAGGAGGAGTTGGCAAAGAATGTAGTAGAGGTGAAAAGAGTGTCAGATAGGGTGATGTGTCTGAAGGTAGAAGTAGAAGGTCTGATGCTAAACATCATCAGTGGTTATGCTCCACAGGTTGGATGTGATGAGGAGGAGAAAGATACATTTTGTAAAGATCTGGATGAAGTGATAGAGAGTATTCCCAGGGAGGAGAGAGTGGTGATGGGAGCAGACCTGAATGGACATGTTGGTGAAGGAAACAGAGGATGAGGAAGTGATGGGTAGGTTTGGTGTCAAGGAAAGAAACCAGGAAGGACAGATGGTGGTGGATTTTACCAAGAGAATGGAAATGGCTGTAGTCAACACCTGTTTCCAAAAGAGGGAGGAGCATAGAGTGAAAAGTGCAGCCAGAAAAACTTCAAGAGCAAGATGAAGTTTTGTGTGTGTGTGCGTTTAATGGTATGGTATGGTATGGTATATAGTTTATTCATTTTTAAAAAGTACAAAGCAATTCCATAACAATATAAAAAAAGATACAAAAGATTTAAAATGAAAGGCAGCAGAAAGAAGAAAAAATCTTATTATATCTGCCCCTTTTTTCAAACAATTATTTCAGACATAATAATCTTCAAGTAACAGAACAAAATGAATAACCCTTTCTATTTTTTTCTAATTTTAATACAAAACACACACTAAGCTACTTCATATATATTTTTTAACAATTCAGTTTTGATCTTCTTCTTAAATGTACACATTGACTTGGCATTTTTCACATCACGCTCTAGAACATTCCACAATCCAACTCCTTGGATTGAGGTAGACCTTCCCTTCAGACCTTAATAATAATAATGTGTTGTCATCATCGTATGTTCCCATACAATGGTGAAATTAGTTCTCTGCATTTAACCCATCGCACCTGGGATACACCAGGTGGAGCAGTGGGCAGATATGTGGGCACCCAGGGGTTGGGTGTCTTGCTCAGAGACACCACGACATGTGGGAGTGGCTGGGAGTCAAACCTGGGACTTTTTGGTCCTGAGTCAGCTGTCCTACCTCTACCCCATCTCGCCCCCCCCCCCCCCACACACACACACACACACAATGTGTGTGTGTGTGTGTGTGACAGACAGAGATACAGATACAGAAAACGAAACGGAAAGCGCATCAGACACAGAGTATGCCCCCTTCTGTTCATCCTCTGAGGGGCTGAGGATACTAAAGACACTGGAGATTGCCCCGGCTGTGACCCACCCACCCACCCACACACACCCACACACACACACACACACACACACACACACACACACACACACACACACACACACACCCTCCAACCATTCTGTTCTCTTTACAACTTTACAAAATAGGCTTTTAATTTAGCTGGGCAGCCAGGGCGTGTGGGGCCTGCCAGCATCAATCATCATGAGGAGGCTGAAGAGCCTGGGTCGTCCCCTGGGCTTTCCACCCCCCTGCTGCCACCACCACCACCACCGTGCACACTACCTCACCCCCACCCTTCCACACACACACACACACAGCCATGATCAGGTTCACACACCCTTCCTTCTGCTGTTTTATTCAGACACTCGTTTGCAAGAAACTGAGACCTTGTTCTGTAATATACACACACGCTCATAGAAATGTACACACACACACACACACACTCCATCACCCTTAGGGCGTAGATGAAGAGAGCAGACTGAACGCAGATGGTAAATGGAGAGCGAATGTTCGTGGAAATAAGGTGTTGATTCCTCTCAGTCTTTTTTTAATCGAATGTAATCGTCACACAACCAGAATAAAATCCTGTAAAAACACGTTTGTTCAACGTCTCTCACCATGACTCTACTTTCCAGATCACATTTGATTTTTTTTTCCTCTTGGGTTGTTCTGTTTTTAATTTTTTTATTATTTTTTTTAATCCTTTGCACAGTCGTGTTCTTCTCTAAGCCTGTTTCTATTTGCTCGGTAAACATTCATTTCCATTTTGGGATCTTGTGCCTACATTCGTTGTTAATTGGATTTGGATCATGTCCAAATGTTCCCTGTTTACCTCGTAATAACAATATTCCAGAAAGGACGTGTATGATCTTTGCAGCAGACTTCGGCGGCTCGTTGTTACGTGACATGGTTTTTCAGAACCCATGAAACTAACTTGAACTGGAGCAAAATGTGAGCATGATATCAGGTCTGAAACCAAACAAGGGATTTAAAAAATCAAGACACTGAGACATTTTATTAAGACTCTTTTAAAGGTCTACATTTGCTGGAACTTAAAACAATTTTTTTCTTGTGTCTACTTTTATAAAGAACTCAATTTTTCAAAAAAAAGATCACATAAAAATTATAATGAAAGGCATAAGATTTTATTAAATACATGCATTGTCTGCTACTTTTCAAGCTTTCAAGAGTTTTAATCTAAGATCATCTAATGCTGGGAAATGATGGAGTTACAATTGTTTTGGACAAACCTTGTAAATGATGTCATGCTTGATATCGCATAGAAAACTATAATTAATTCTTAGGCACCTTTTTAGCACTCAAGGTCTCTGACCACAGGGTAAAAACATAAAAACATCTAAATACCAAAAAAATTGACAGTCACTGTAAAATTGTAATCAGCTGAGATAAGCAACCCTGAAAAGATGTTTTTAGGCCTTAAAAGAAGGAGGCAGTCCCGAGTTTGTCGGAGGCGTTGATTTTCAGAGGTTGGAGCAGAGTGGCTGGATGCTCGTCTCCTCATGGCGTTGACGATGGGAACACTAAGCTGGAGAGGGGAGCCACATCTGAAGGAATGAGTGGTGACGTGGAGGAGGTCAGCCAGACAAGGATAGGAGAATTATACAGGCAAACTCAATTTGAAGTTTGTTTGTGAACCAGTGAAATTTACACAAGATAAGGCAGACATGACTAGACAAAGGAGTTCTACTGATGACAAGTAAGCTAACAAAAACCAAAGGGATGTTGTTTTCCAACAGAAAGTTGGTGCCAGCAACTCTTCCTCCTCTCATCCATGCGTGGTGTTCCTATTGAGTTTGTAGATTATCACAAATACTTGGGACTTTTGGTCGATGCTCATCTCTTTTAAACCACATGTTGAAAACTTGATAAAGAAACTGAAATTAAAACTGAGTTTCTTCTTCAGAAATAGATCTAGATTAACGCTAAATGCCAGAAAACACCTTGTAACCTCTACCTTCCTACAGGCCATCAACTATGGTGACATTATTTACATGGATGCCCCTGCCAGCTGCTTACAGATGTTGGATGCTGTCTATCATGGCGCGTTAAGATTCATAACTGGTTGTGACATCGTACTCATCACTGCACCCTGTACTCCTTGGTCCGTTGGTCATCATTATCTACACGTAGACTCTCACACTGGTTCATCTTCAACTATAAATCCCTCCTTGGTCTGCTGCCTTCTTATATCTCCTCCCACATCACGTCGTCAGTGCAGTTACAGCGTGTGCTCTCAGGACATCATTACCTGCAGTGTCCTTTGTGCAGACTGAACTTGGCAACAAGACCTTCTCCTGCACAGCTCCTGCACCTGGAACATCTTGTAACAGGAACTGAAGTTGCCCTCTTTAATTTCTTTAAGGGGTTTCAAACATTTGATAATGTAAAGCAAATATGTTCCTGTATTTCACCATTTTATTGTTGTATACGCTACTCTTATTGTAACTGCATTTTTTACTGTAGTTTATTGTTGTTATTGTTATTGTTGTCCATCGTTTATATGTTCTGTTGGGAGCAGATCTCTCTTGTAAATGAGTCTTCGAGGCTCAATGAGACTAGCCTGTATTAATAAAGGTTGAATGAAAAAAATCTGGACCAGATGAAGGTTATTAAAGGATTTGTGAGAAGGGTCAAAAGGAATATGATTGCATTCATCAACACAGAAGGTAATACGATTATTAAAATGGTTGGGTCTCTTTTTTGTTCCTGCTGTGTAGGGTTTCCAGTTCTTTCTGCAGGTTCTGGGTTCCAGAGGCAGTGCCAGCAAGCTACAGCTGACAGTCATCCCACTAATCACCACCAGGAATACAAGAGGCTGCAGAAGAGCTTCCTTCATTGCTGGAGCATTACTTACCTTCTTGTGCTTGTGCATTAGGCCTCCTTATGTAATCCTCGACTGAAGTAATCTTATTTTGTGCTCTCCTTGTGCTCTCACCGAACCTGGTTCCTGTGCCCCCTGTCCTGGACCAAACTGACTGTCCTTGATTCCTTGACTCGTGTCCTTACTCCTGGTGGATC
The DNA here is from genome assembly GCF_014905685.2 of Nematolebias whitei. NCBI lineage: Eukaryota > Metazoa > Chordata > Actinopteri > Cyprinodontiformes > Rivulidae > Nematolebias > Nematolebias whitei. Next base: position 51,308,634 of record NC_056503.1, read on the forward strand.
TTCCTCAGCTGCTCCTCCACCTTCCTACCACTTGCCTCCACGTTCCACCAGAACTCCTCTAAGCTGGACCTCCTGGATCTGGAACACTCCACCTTCCTCTCTTCTCTGCCCTCATACTGATGTCCTGTAAGAAACCTCCAAGTTGCAATATCTAACTGCTCCTCCCAGCCTCTGACATCTCGCCTTCCCTTCCAGTGTTCCCAGGGTGTCCCACATGCACATACTACTGTCTATATTTTCACTGTGAAGAAATCCCTATGTATCCTGATAAGGGTTTTGAGTTCCGTGTTCCTCAGGGCATTCTCTCTGGGTAAACAGCTCTGTTGTGACATGCTGGGTATATTTTGTATCCTTGTTACAGTAACTCAAGCTCAAACAGTATGAAAGAGTTGAGTTTTGTGAAGCATCAGATTTAAAAATTCCATTTGAGATTTTGTGGACACAGAGCTCTGGAAACACCATGTTCATCCTACCCCTGAGGGATCATATGAGGCATAGATATTGTTTTCAAAAACTAGGCAAGAGAGGCAGCTTTCAGGCTACACTAAGAGTTAAACCAAACCAACCAGCAGTGCAAAGTGTATTTTTGTTCTATGGCTGCTTGCTTGTCAACAAGATTGACAAAATAAGGCTAAAAAAGGCTAAACTGAGAGTATCTGGTAGAAAAATGTAGAACTTTCTACATACACAGAGAGTTTTCTGCTGTCCTCATCACAGCTCATTACATCCCACCATGTGTTAATGATAAACTAACTCTGAAAGAGTTTATCAGCCCTTCACATATTATATAAAGGCCAAGTATTAAAAGTTTTCTATCTAAGGAAGCAGCCGATTGTGTTGAATCTTCTCTTTGTCACGGTCTCCAGGCTTGAGCAAGGACAAAGGAAACAGTGGAAAGGAAAATCTTTAACAAGAAGAAACCTCCTGCAGAAGCAGGTTCAGGACGAGCAGTCATCTGCTTCGACTGGCTGGGTTTGGGAGGACAAAGTAGAAACAAAACGAATGACAGGTCCAGGTGTGCCTTCTATAGGAGGAAAATTAAGTTCAAAATTACAACGCTAAACAATTACTGCCTATTGGCTCTGCCTTGGTCATAATGATGTGTGTTGACAGGATGGTGTTAGCACACATCAAGAACACATCTTTAAATTGAAGACCTCAACAGCCGTCAGTTCACATTTTGGATAAACACATCCACAGAAGATGCTGTCTCCATTGCAACTAACATGGCCCTGTCACACCTGAAGCAGCCAAATAAGTGACTGGTGCTCAGTGGCTGCAGAGAGCAGTACTGAACTGAAAGGGAATTGGATCAGGGCTACTTCCAGCCTCAGTAGTCAATTTGAGTACTAGTAGCTCGCAGGAAACCTCTCCGGCGGGGAGGTGTTACTCAGAGGACCGGTGTCTTCTTTCAAACTCACCTGGATTTTTCATTTGGATTCCTTTGAAATAATTATTTGGACTTGATCGGTGTAAGTCCACAAGACTATACATTGCTGGTTCCCCAAAGGTCCGTCTTTCTTCAATAGCGACTTTATGCGCTCAGCAGCTGCAAGAGAGCCAAATGGAATGGGACGAGTCCAAAGCTACTTCCAGCCTCAGCAGTCAAGCTGAGCTCTCCTCGCCGGCCCAGGAAGCCTCTTGGGTGTGTAGGTGTTGCTCTGAGGTTGGGTGTCTTCTCCCAAGCTCTTCTGGACTTTTTAATCCGGATGTCTCTGGATTATTTGGGATCGATCAGGACCAATGTTTGGTTCTGTGCTGGTTCCCTGAAGGTCCGTCTCTCTTCAAAAGCATCTTGGTGCTTAGCAGATGCAGACAGCTGATCAGAACCGGATCAAGGCTACTTCCAGTCTCAGTGGTTAATCTGAGCTCTGCTCACCGGCGCAGGAAGTCTTTTGGAAGGGGAGGTGCTGTTGGAAGGATTGATCTCTTTGTTGGTGTTCATCTGGACTTTTCACCTGCACACCTCAATTGGATTCGAACATGATAAGTCACCGTCATCACATCTCTAGCACAGATCCTGACAAAAAAAAATAAAAAAATTGCACAGTCTGAAATTAGTCAGCTTAACTATTTCCCGTTTTATTGTTAGGATTTCCAAAATTTTTCTATTTGTTGAGTACCAAAATGAGATAATTTTTAAGATAACAATTTTTTTTCTCCAAATGTAACAAATGCCATTGTGACCTAACGGTTCAATTTTAGTTTCATCAGAGCAAAGGGCATGTCTCCAGAATTATGGTATGTGTCCCTGTGTGTTTACAAACTGTAATCTGTTTTTTTATGTTGCTTGGAGAGTAATGACATTTTCCTTGCTGAGTGGCCTTTCAGCCAGTGTTAGTACAGGACCAAGCTCACTGTGAATAATGTTACTCCCTGACCAGTTTCAGCCAGCATCTTCACAAGATTGTTTTCCTTTATTTATTTATTTATTTATTTATTTATTTATTCGGTTATTTATTTATTTGGGGGGTGGGGGGTTATTGTGCACATTTCACACCAAAGCACTTCTATCTCAGGAACACAGAACCTGTCTCCTTCCTTAGCCACACGATGGCAGGACATTCCCGTGGTGTTCATATAATTGAAGTGATTAACATGGCACCTTCAGGCATCTGGACATTGTACACAAGGATGATCATCCGGAGTTGTGGTTGTGAACAAATCCTTTCTTGATATCATGGCTGATTTCTTTTGATTTTTCTCGTGATGTCACACAATGAAGTATCATATTGTATTGTCTTATTTTTAAATGCATTCACAGGCGTGACACCAATAAATAATTTTTTTTAACTAACCTACTGGCATATAAATCTTCCAAAGCTGTGACATCTTAATCTGGGCTTTCCAAATAGTTTGAAGGCATATAATATAATATATGTATGTATGTATGTATGTATGTATGTATGTATGTATGTATGTATGTATGTATGTATGTATGTATGTATGTA
>NC_056503.1:51311684-51316012 GCF_014905685.2 Nematolebias whitei
TGTATGTATGTATGTATGTATGTATGTATGTATGTATGTATGTATGTGTGTGTGTGGGGGTGGGTGGGTGGGTGGGGTGGGGGAGTGGGGTGTCTGTATGTATGTATGTATGTTTAGTCTGACTTTAAATAATATATTTTCATACAGTGTATGTAAACATTCAATTTCAGCTGTCTGACCAGTGCAAAGCAGTTTGGTGTTCTTGTGACTACAGATATTTTCCAGTCATTTGTTTTGTTTTAATTTTCTTTTTGTTGTTGCTTTTGTTTCATCATGGCCCAGATGGCTGAGAATTTACAATAGCAGTGTCTGAATTTCCTTCAAATTCACCCAGTGCTTCATGAAACATTTTGCTAACAGAAAGCTAACACATGTACTATTCAATTTAATTCAATTCACATCTCAGGGCAATGTAGAAAAAGTATCCACATTAAAAACTGAAACAACATTCTATCTAAGGAAGCCAAGAGATGATGTCAACTCTATTTCACACATTCTCCCACAAATCTGCAAAACGTAAAAAAAAACTTGCAGCAGCATTTAGAATGGATGTTGTGCATTGATTTTGTCTTAGTTTTTCATGAATAATGCTATACAGAAAATCCTGAAAGGTTAAAAGAACGTTGACAGTCATGTACATATGATGAAATAATTGTTACTTCACAACTAATATATCATGTTCTTCTTCACTGCTTAACCTCTTCTTCACTTTCATTTCTAAGTCCTTCTCTTCATCTCTGGTTCTCCCCGGTCATTTGTAATCAGATAAACTGAACCAAGAGGTGAGATAAGGAAGAGGTTACTTGGGGTGCAATGTCGCTCCCTTCTTTCCTCTCTTCCTGCTTTCCCTATCCAGACACTCTCAAAAAGCACACACACAACACCCATCATCTATCCTCCACCACCAAAAACCACCCTTCTCCCTTTTCACATCCCCCCAGCTCAATCATAGCTGCCGGTGGCGATGGTGATTTTAGTATGCATAGAGCTGGGCTATCTGCTCCACTGCACCTTGACTCACTAATACTTGCACATGTGCACGCAAGCACACACACACACAATTCTCATACCATCTCACACAATACTTTGGCACATTATACACACCACCATCACACACTCAACTATTTTGATTCTGGGAAAGGCTGTCCTCGTGTTATAGTGTCACAACTGTATCCCTTGAGGCAATTTGTGGTTGGTGCTGTGAACGTACAATGTACCAACCAGGGTTGTTTCTAAGGACTATTTGGTTCCTTTGCAACCAAAGTGAGAGCTGTGTTTGCAATCTTGGTACAAAGTTGAATTCATTCCCTGTGCAGTTTGGTCTCTACTGGGGCTGTCATTAGTCTTTCGTCCAATTTGTGGTGTTAATCGACAGAATCTCAAGGTGCAGTCAAAGAGAAAAGTATGGCTGATTTGAAAATTTCAAGACTACATATGTCTTTGCTTGTTGCATATGATGTAATTCTGTTGGCATCTTCAGACCATGACCTTTAATATGTACTGGGGCACTTCACATCTGGGATGAGAGTCATCTCCTCAAAGTCTAAAGTCATGGTTCTTAACCACAAAAGGTGGAATGCTACTTCAGGGTCAGGGTGACTCTTTGCCACAGGTGGAGGAGCTCAAGCATGTGGGTATCTTGACTGATTGCAGAATGGAACAGATGGATTGGGCCTTGTCTGCAGTAATGATGATATTACTTTGGTTTTATGTGGTAAAAATGAAGCTGAACTGAAAGACAACAATCTTGATTTACTAATATTTATTTGCCCCAACCCTTACCTGCCCTGTAGAACATAACCAAAAATGTCCTGATGCACGCTCAATAATCCAGGTAGACAACTGTAACAAAGTTGAGTCAGGTCCTCTGGCCAGATTCTTTGTGGTTGAAAAGTTTCATCTTTTATCCAAAAGACTTCTTCAGTATGCAGCAGCATTCAGCATGCACACTCAATTTTATAAGCAGCATCTTCTCATTGCGGATCGACCAGTTTGCTGTTGACAGCCAAAACTAGTTGTTCACATGCAAAAGGGGGACCATACAATAATTTCCTGTGGGATGAATAAAGTTCTTATCTATCTATCAGCCTAATGACAGCTCATTAGTGCTCTGATTGCCACTTGCTATTCACAGAGGACTGAATGATACTAGCAATAACAGCATTTTAAGAGGGGGACAGTTGAACACAGAGCCCTGTGCCCCTGTTTAATGATGGACAAGTTCTCTTCACAAAGATGGCTTCCTTCACTCCTCTCTCAAACCATCATTCCTCTCTATCAAGGATGTGAACATCTTCATCCTTAAGAGTGAACGCTGGCCTGAGGATGAGTATAGACCATAGAGTCTTGGCCTGATGATGGTGCTCTTCTGTGATGGGTCATCCTTTTGTCCAGCGGCTGTTTTGTTTCCCAAGAGATGTCACCTCTCTTGCGGGGAAAAAACCTGAGCTTGTGCATGAGATCAAGATGTTCTAACTAGAGGAAGTTAGGCTCAGCTCAAAGCACAGTGAGGGTTTCAGGAACAGATCTATAAAAAGTCTGGACCTTATTCAATTCCGGACTTTCCTATGGTGAGAGACACAGGGTTTGTGTGGGCATACCTTTGACCCCTTGGCTTGATGCATGTGAATTCAAGCTTTCTCTAATAGATGAAAGTGTAGCTTTCTTGCACTTTTGAGCAGAGGGACAAGCTCTAAACTTTGTTTGTGGCAATACACTGAATGGCAATTCAGAGTACCCGATCATCTTGGAGCCTTTAACAGGTGGGCTGGAAGGTGCTCCAGATGGAGACTCTTATAATTCTGCATGGGAACTTCATTACTCACATGGTAGTAACAGTGTAAGTTGAAGGGGCATAATTAAGAGGAACAGTCTTTCTGAGAGGACCAGTCTCTCTGGTCTGAAACTGAGTAGTTCTGAAAATGTACTTCTGTACTAGGCACACTTTATGTCTAACAAACACCGTGTTCTAACATAATTGTGTCCATAAATGCACATAGTACCAGGACATTCTGGGCTCCAGATTGAAGATGGATTTTGCAGTCATTTCATCTGATCTGTAGTTGTAGGTTTTGGACACCTGTATGCTTTGGTGAATATAGAAACAAAGCTGTTAGCTGATCACCTGTTGGTGAATTAGATAAGGTGGCAAGGGAAAATACCAGAGAGATCATTACGCACAAATGTGTAGTGAGGGTTTGCTGTGAATGTCTGACATAATAAAACATCTTCCATTCCTATAGAGGTCTCAGTTTCTGATAGAGGACATTTGCAAACTGAGGTGTACTGCCCACACAGACCAGTATTTGCAGTTTGACTCCCATCACCCTTTGGAGAACAAGTTAGGGGTCATCAGGACTCTGTACCACAGAGCAGACAGCATCTCCACTAACTCAGGAGCCAGGAAGAAGGAGAAATCCCACACAAGACAGGCTCTAGAGCAATGTGGATATCCTAACTGGGCCTTCCTGAAAGCAGAGAAGAAACCCAAACAGGACTCCAGTCAGCCATCGGGTGAAAAGGAGGAACCCAGACCCAGACCAGTTGTCATTCCGTATGTTGAGGGAGTATCAGAGAAACTGAGACGTTTATTTTCTAAACATAACGTCCCAGTGGCTTTTAAACCCCAAAATACATTAAAGACTGGTTCATCCCAAAGATCCAGTCCCCTGGTACAAAAATAATTAATTCAACCTTTATTTAAACATTTAAACATTTTTCTGCCTGAGGAAAAAACCTTGTAATATTAAAACAGACGTTTATTGAGACGTTTATTTTCCAAACATAACGTCCCAGTGGCTTTTAAACCCCAAAATACATTACGGCAAAGACTGGTTCATCCCAAAGATCCAGTCCCCCGGCACAAACAGAGTAATGTTGTGTATGCTGTTCAGTGTCAGGAGGGTGATCAGTCTTACATCGGGGAAACTAAACAGCCACTGGCCAAAAGGATGGCCCAGCACAGAAGATCAACATCATCAGGCCAGGATTCTGCGGTCTACACTCATCTCCAGGTCAGAGGTCACTCTTTCAGGTATGAAGATGTTCACATCCTGGACAGAGAGGAACGATGGTTTGAGAGAGGAGTAAAGGAGGCCATCTTTGTGAAAAGAAATCGTCCATCATTAAACAGGGGTGGAGCCTCTGGGTTCAACTGTCCCCCTCTTACAATGCTGTGATTGCTAGTATCACTCAGCCCTCTGTGAGTAGTAAACAGCCATCAGGTGCTAATGATCCATTGTTAGGCTGATGGTCCTTCTTGAGCATGTGATCAGCTGGTTCTGGTTGTCAGCAGCAAACTGGTTGATCCACTCTGAGAAGGTGCTATT
>NC_056503.1:51316022-51318844 GCF_014905685.2 Nematolebias whitei
GTCCTTCTTGAGCATGTGATCAGCTGGTTTTGGTTGTCAGCAGCAAAACTGGTTGATCCACTCTGAGAAGGTGCTATTTAAGAGACTGAGCTGAATACAGCACCTCAGACTGACGGAGTCTCTCGGATGAGAGACGAAACGTTTCTACATTTTTTGTTGTTGTTTGTTTTGCTTTGTTTTGTTTTTTTGAATGTCCAGAGGACCAGACTTAACTTTTTTTAGATTTTTCTACCTGGATTATTGAGCATGCATAAGGACATCTTCCACTCCCACCTCCAACAGAGCTTCAACAGCATTTCAGGGAAGGCCAACAACACAGCCTTTGTTGTCTAGGTGGCTGCCCTGAGCTGTGGCTGAAACATTGTTGTTGCCTCTTGTGGTGGTCATTCTTGAACCTGATTGGTGACAACCTGGGTGAGAGAGGTCATCAAGCTGAAATAAAGAGTCCTATCTAGCCCTGCCAGCTTGTGGGACATTAAGAGAATTGAGAGATAATGGTGAGCCAAGCAAGCTGCAAGCCCAGCTGTTACTAAGGCAAAGGTTCAGAAAAGGGAGGAGTTCAGTAAGGCCATAAATATAGACTCTCAGTTTATAGAAGATTTTGATAAACCAACAGATGACTAGAGTTTGGAAGCTGTGCTTTATCAACACTGTATATAGTTGAGTTGAGGGTGCTGTTGACCTCGGTCAGTTATGTTGTCAGAAGAAGAAAATTATACTTCAAGAAATATTCATTCCATAAGAACATCTTCCATAAAAGAAGCTGAGTCAGGGGACTTTGGACGTCCACCCATAACTGGGAATGAAGTAGCCAAGTAAAAGTGCTCTGATGGTGGGGCTCCTAGGGTGACTGTGATCTGCCCTGAATTCTTCATAACACTGGATGTTTATGGGTTGTATTGGTTGTCATGCCTTTGCATCATTGCATATACATCAGGGGCAGTATCACTGGATTAGCGGACTTGGGTGATGGTTCATTCAACCTTTACTCTACAGGTTAGTTTCACTGAGCCATGAGGACTCATTCATAAGAGAGACCTGATTTAAACAACAAACATAGCTACATAATAAAACAATGTAAAATACTGAAAACAGGAAGATGTGTGCATTGGATACCCTTTTCAGGAAGTGAGTTTCTAACATCACCGTCCCTTCTGTTCACCACCATGTTCCCTACTGCAGAAGGATCTGGCCTGATACCAAGTCAATTCTTTTCCCCAAAAAAAATCTTAGGCCTATTTGTATTTTCCTGGATGGAAGGTCTGGCTTTCTACCTATGACATTTGTCTTACGGAGGTTTCAAAAAATCTGACCCTGCAGTTGTTGGATCCCTTTAAAATATAGTCAGTCCATTGATTGTCCATTCTAAACTCCTTTCCACCTTGAAAATGTAAATAATTTTTCATGTTTCCCAAATTGAACCTATCTAATCAAGCCCTTTAATTTTTCAACCTTTGTTTAGACAGGTAAATCCCATTGAGCCTCGAGGACTCATTTACAAGATAGACCTGATTTCAACAAAGAATGATGACAACAATGAACAACAATAAACAGTTATAAAAAGTCATACAAATTTTTTTTAACAAATAGGATGGCTAAAAAAAGAAAAGTAACAAAAAACAGCTAGATTCTAAGGCGAATGTAGAAAACTAAAACAGGAACATGTCTGCATTGGTCCCTGCCAGGAGTCCAACAGATTCTTAAAGCCACTTAGAGAGGTCAAAGGCCAAGAGCTTTAAATCTTTTTGTAAGCTAGTCCAGGAAACAAGTGGTAATGATGTTCTAGCTAACTATCTAGCACAGTTGTGCTTAGTTTTGTTGGCAGTCGTGAACTAATCTAGTGGTTAGTAGTGTAGAAAAACTTACTTACCCATATGTCTCCTGAGATAATTCCTTGTGTCTTACCTGGTTCTTCTTCCATGGGTGTTGTTTTGCTACTGTGCCAGTTTCATTCTACCAATAGCTCTCTTGTTCTGCCTGCTGTGCCATCTACTCGTTTCTGGAAATACCTCTTGCTAACTACAAAAAGGAAAAGACAGCTCCACTTCACCATGTACCTGCCCACTTTACTCATTCCATGCCTTCCTGCCTCCTGGATCTACCTACTAACTGTAAACCTAGAGTCTTCCACCTCCACCTCAAAAGTCTGGCACCACAAAGGAATATGCCTTGTCCTAACTTGAATTATGTTCTTATTTAATCAACCTTTATTTAGACAGATTAATCCCATTGAGCCTCTTATCCACAAAAAGACCCTGTAACTCTCATCCAGTGCTTAATTTGAGCAGGATCCTGCCAGAACAGGACCCTAGAACTCTTTTGACAGGGTGTGCTCCAGTAACGGTTTACTCAAATCCAATAACTCAACATTCTGCCCTTAAAAGTCCAAAGTTATTGCACATTTTTATAAAAAAAAAACCTCAAAAACATAATTAAACAGCAAACAACAACAAAATTGCTAATCAGTTTTATAGTTTAAGTGGGTTAGTAAAAAATTTTTAATTATTTGTTAAAATACAATGAGAGAAATGTTTGATGTGTACTATTCACATTACACCATGTATCAAAACAATGGTACTAATTTGTCAAAATAACAGCAAATTAAAAGTTGAAAAGATAGTCCAATTTACTTTCATAAATGAATAGAGGGATGGAAAGATTGTGGCAATCAAGATTGGAGCAGGAGTCGTAAGCAGGCAGGAGCTCACAGCCAGTCGCCATGAACAGACAGAGCATTCGCCTGGAAGTTTTACATGAGAGTGGAGTCGGACAACAACGTGCAGGACTGAATTCAGCGGCGGATAAGAGTTAGGCATGGAAAT
>NC_056503.1:51328844-51348067 GCF_014905685.2 Nematolebias whitei
TCTCGTTCCGGGTCTCATACAAATCTGGGTTCCCCTCGGTTATGACACTTTGATGTGGAGGAGTAGCATTCTACTCTGAGTCTCTCCCTGATAACTGAACTTCTCACCCTATCTGTAAGGGAGAGTCCAGCTACCCTGCGGAGGGAACTCATTTCAACAGTCTATCTGCAATCACATTCTTTTGGTTACTATCCTGTAAACCTGGACTCCTGTCAGACATATCTAAAACAGTCTGTTACCCATCTCAGGATAGTTTAAGACTCAGATTTTAAGTTTAATAAGCAGATCAATGCTGTTCTTCAAAAAAAGCTTTATTCAGCTAAGAGCAAATAGCTAAGTCAAGTCAAGTCAAGTCATATATATTTATAGAGCACAATTTAAAACTGATAGACTGTTATCAAAGTGCTTAACACTAATGGTAACACTAAGAAATAAAAAGCAGTAAGAATATACCTTAAAAAATTAAAACAACAGCATTAAAATGAAGACATGGAACAAGATATACTAAATCAACTCCCACAGTATGTAACGCCAGAGAGAACAGATCTGTTTTTAGCAGGGATTTGAACACAGGAAGGGAGGTGGCATGCCTAATGTTGGGGGGTAGGTTGTTCCACAGTTTGGGACCCATGACTGAAAACGCCCGATCTCCTCGGAGCTTCAGTCGTGTTTTTGGGACAACCAAAAGCAGCTGATTGGATGATCTCAGAGCCCGAGAGGGAACATATGGTTCCAGTAGCTCAGAGAGGTAGATGGGTGCGAGGCCATTTAGGCACTTATAGGTCAGGAGGAGAATTTTGAAATCAATCCTAGTTCTCACAGGAAGCCAGTGTAGGGAGGACAGAACTGGTGTGTCAAAATTGATTTTAAAATTCCCCTGCTGACATTTAAGTACGTTAATGGCCTTGCACCCTCATACTTTTCCGACATTCCTCATCATTATGCTCCTTCTCGGGCTTCGAGATCATTGTACCTGCTGCTTTTGGTTGTACCAAAAACCTGGCTGAACCTCAGAGGAGATCAAGCCTTTTCAGTCGTGGGCCCTAAAATCTGGAATATGTCCATCAACATTAGACAGGCCCTTCAATCTCTGCTTTTAAATCTCTCCTGAAAACACATCTGTACTCACTGACATTTAACATAGGGTGAGCGGATTTAGCATTTCATTGTTTCTGGTTATGTTTTGTGTTTTTACATTTTTATTCTTGATGCTGTAATTATATCTTGTTATTTTCCTGTGATCTTTTTGTTAATCACAGTTCCTGTTTGCTATATAAATAAATCTGACTTGACTTGATTACCCAGAGTTCATGACCATAGGTGAGTGTAGGAATGTAGACTGACCAGTAAACAGAGAGCTTCGCCTTAAAGTTCAGCTCCCTCTTCACTATAACGGACAGGCAGAGTCCGCAATACTGCAGATGCTGCACCAGTCCATCTGTTTATCTCATGTTCCATTCTTCCCTCACTCGTGAACAAAACCCTGACATACTTGAACTCCTCCACTTGAGGCAGAACCGCACCCACGACCCAAAGAGAGTAATACACCTTTTTCTGACTGAGGACCATGGCCTCCGACTTGAAGGTGCTGTTTTTCATCCCAGCTGCTTTACACTTGGCTCCAAGCTGCTCCAGTGAGAGTTTGAGATCACAGCACGATGATGCCAACAGGACCACATAATCTGCAAAGAGCAGAGATGGAATCCTGAGGCTAGCAAACCAGAATGTCTCTGCCCCCTGGCTGCATCAATAAATTCTGTCCATAAAAGTTATGAACTGAGTCGGTGACAATGGGCAGCCCTGGCATAGTCCAACTCCCACCCTGAAGCAGTTTGGTCTGTCAAAAGACAATGCGAACCAAACTTTTGCACTGCTTGTATAGGAACCAAAAAGCCAGTAGCAATGGACCCCCAATCTCAAATTCACAGCGCACCCGCCACAGTATACCTCCAGGAACATGGTCAAAAGCCTTCTCCAAATTACAGAAAATACATGTATACTGGATGGGCCAACTCCCATGACCCCACAAGAACAATAGTGAGGGTAAAGAGATGATCCATTGTTCCACAACCAAGACAGAACCCACATTGTTCCTCCTGCATCTGAGATATGACCAACAATCTGACTCGTTTCTACAGTACCCATGAATAGACCTTACCAGGGAGGTTAATGAGATTTTTGCCCCTATAATTGGAGCACACCCTCCGATCCCCATTTTTGAAGAGGGCAACCACCACCTCGGTAGCTAAGTAAGTAAGTAAGTAAAGTTTATTTATAAAGTTCTTATCACAGACATAAAATCACAAAGTGCTGTACAATAAAAATCAATGCTAAAATATATAAAGAATAAAACAAGCATAAGAACTACAAGAAGCACAATAAAAGTATGACATAAAAGCCTGGGAGAATAAAAGTGTTTTCAGTTGCTTCTTAAAAACCTCAACAGAGTCAGCAGAACGAAGTTGCACCTCAGTCTGCCAATCCAGTGGCACTTCCCCCGATGTCCACAATGTTTCATGCTGACCATGTCCATGTTGCAAGGGTGTGTCAACCAAGGCAGCCATACAAAACCCAGAGCCTTAAGGAAATCAGAGTGAATTTCATCCACCCCCTGAGTCCTGCTGCCGTAGAGCTTTTTAACTACGTCGGTGACCTCGGCCACGTTTGTACACAAACCAACCCTGAAGTCCCCCGACTCAGCGTCCTCCATGAAAGACATGTAAGTGGGATTGAGAAGGTCTGAGAAGTCTTCCTTCCACCGCCCAATGACATCACACGTTGAGGTCAACCGCACCCCATTTTCACTGAAATCAGGGTTAGTTAAGTACTGTTTCCCCATCCTCAGTTGCAAGATGGTTTGCCTGAATCTCCTCAGAGCCAACCAAGAGTCTGTATTCAAGACCTCACTGAACTTTCCTACATCCAAGCTTTGGCCTTAGCAAAAGTCAAGGCTGCAGACCACTCTTCTTAGCTCTTCTCTTCACTCAAGTGTCCAAAACAAATGGTTGAAAATAAGATGACACAACGAAAAAGTCAATCATCAATATACGGCCAAGGGTGTCCTGTTGCCAAGTGCACTTTTGGACACCCTTATGTTTGAACATGGTGTTTGTGATGGACAAACTATGACTAGCACAGAAGTCCAACAACAGAACATCACTCGACTTCAGATCAGAGATGCCGTTCCTCCCAATAATGCCCCTCCAGGTCACACTGTCATTACCCAGGTGGGAATTGAAGTCCCCTAGCAGAATAACCTTTTCCCCAGCTGGCACATCTTCCAGCACCCCATGCCAAGAAAACTCCAACACACTGGCACCAAGTTGGGGGGCTAAAAGTAGACCAACACCAGCTCAGCACCTCTCAACCTGGGCAACTCCAGAGTGGAATAAAGTTCAGCCCCTCTCAAGGAGATTGGTTCCAGAGCCCATGATGTGTGTTGAGCCCAACTAGATCTAGTCAGTACCTCTCAACCTCATCCACAAGCTCATGCCCCTTCCAGTCCAGATATTTTACATTCCAAGTCCCAAGATCCAGCCTTGGTAAGCCAGGGTCAGAGTGTCAATGTCCCACCTTCGGCCACTTCCCATGGCATCATGCACAATACTTGTATGGTCCCTCCTGCAGGTGGTGGGCCCACAGGAAGGCAAACCCATGTTGCTCATTTGGCTGAGCCCGACCACGCCCTATGAGTACAGACCCAGCCACCAGGTGCTCGCCGATGACTGTCTCTCCCAGACATGGCTCCATGGTGGGGACCCAGTAATCCACATCTGGGCAAGGGACACTGAGCTCCTTGTTTAATTTTTCCATTAAAGTCTTCTGAATCGCTCTTTGTCTGGCCTGTCACATACAGTAGAACCAATATGACTTGGGAGTCTCTACCAAAGGGAAATTACAATTGTCCCTGACAGCATAGCTCCTAAGATAATTCAGACACACATACTCCTCCACCACGATAAAGTGGCGATTCAAGGAGGAGTGTTACTTGACCATATTTATCATCTTAAACAGGCCAGGGTGAATCTTTAACAACTAAACATTTTCCATTGATTTATTTGTCTCACTAAACTAAGTTTGAGTTCAAGTTCAAGTAGGTTTATTGTCGTTTCACCACGTGGTACATGAGGTGGAATGAAAGAATATACACAAGGTCCCAGTTATATCTAACAATAGCAAAAATATGAAGTGTAAAAATAAACAATAAATAAGGATCTAAGTTATACACTAAGATATACGTTAAATGAACGCCAAACGGCATGCTAAAAGATTTAAGATATACGCTAAACACTAATAATGTAAAATAATACAACGTAAAAATAGCAGCCCGAACATGAGTCTGTGGTGAACAGATCAGTATGAATGAATACGAATGAACACAGCAGCATGAAATAATCAGCAGTATGAGATCAGCAGCATGGATAATTAGCAGCACATATCACCAATCAAAGTGGCATTACAGTGATTATTCTGGTTAGAGATTCATGAGTCTAACAGCCTCAGGGTAGAAGCTGTTCCTCAGTCTAGTGGTTCTACACTTAATGCTCCTCAACCTCCTTCCAGAGTGGAGCGGGACAAAAAGTGTGTGTGCTGGGTGAGTGTGGTCCTTCATGATGCAGGTGGCTCTCTTCCTGCATCTGGAGGTGAAGATGTCTGTGATGGTGGGGAGACTGACTCCAACATCTTCTGTGCAGCCTTCACCACTCTCTGCAAAGCTTTTCTTTCTGCAGCTGTGCAGCCTCCATGCCACACGTTGATGCTGGAGCACAGGATGCTCTCCACTGCACACCTGTAGAAGGAGGTGAGGACTGAGCTTCCAGACCAGCTCACCTCAGTACAACAAACTTTTCCTACAATAACGGATTTCCCTGAAGTTATCCAAAAGGTTTAAGGGCCTAGGTAAAAGAACTTGACTCATGAGTTCTGGTGTGTGCAAATAATTGAAGGTGTGTATGGAAGTGCCCTTTAACTGTTAAATCTTCTCATTACAGTGTAAGCATCATGGGGGTTTGGACCAGGTTTCCCTGTTTCCAAGAGCCTCCAGGACAAGTTGTCCATCTGTCACTGATCCCAGATGAATCCTGGTAAGCAGCTTTGCACCGGGACCAGCCAGAACCAAAGAGCTGCTGCCAATGGCACACCTCTCTGTAGTGCATGTGTGCATGTGTGTGTGTGTGTGTGTGTGTGTGTGTGTGTGTGTGTGTGTGTTCTGGTCAGTAGCATCCTACATTTTGCTTGCAGGTAAGGACTCTAACTCTAAGCTGTACCATGTTCTCAGCTCAGTGCAGATACAGACTTGTGTGCATCAGGTTCTAGAGTATGATTTTATTTTGCCAAAGACAAAATAAGTAAAGATACACATCTTGTGTGGTAACGTGAAGTGAGCAAGAGAATATACAATATAGGCAAATTTGATTTATTTTGGGTGAAGTAACACTAAATAAAATAACAATATATCTGAAAAGTGGCTGCTCCAGCAAAGTGATTTTAAAAAATACACTGAACTAAAATGTTGTGGAGTAGCTAAGACTGATCCCCAACTTATACTCTGAGTTTGAACTGATCACATGAGATCTGTGTGTAACTTTTAAAACTACTGGAGTGAACTCTGTTTGCCTGTTATATATGGCAAAATTCTATGTTACTTACATGTACAACCAGAGGTGGGTAAAGTATTCAAAAATTTTACTCAAATAAAAGTATTGTAAATATAACTCAAGTAAAAGAGGAAAACATGCATCCAAAATTATACTTGAGTAAAAGTAATAAAGTATTTTGGTTATAACCCACTTAAGTAGTGAGATATTGCTGAGTACTACCACACTTACTTCATTAAATTAAAATGTGCAAATTAACCTATATGGAAGGAATATAACTTTTAACGAGACTGAAAATACACTGTTAGAAATATGATCTAAATTATCTTCAGATTTTCACACAAGTCCTAAAAGTAGAAAAGAAGTGCACTGAAAAAAGGAGTGGCTCTTAATTTCATTGTACTTGAGTATAATGACAATAAACACATTCTGATTCTGATTCTGATACTAGATAAAGAACCCAGTTAAACAATTGAGACTAAAATATTATACTTATTTATTTATTGAGGAAAATGATCCAATATTATATATTAGTGAGTGGTAAAAGTATGTGAACCTTTGTTTACAGTACCTGCTGTGACACATGAACTTTGTTCTTCTCGACACGTTCTTTGGTAGAACCACTTGTGTGCTGAGGGTCATTGTCTCGCTACATGACCCACCTTCTCTTGAGGTTCAGTTCGTGGACAGATGTTCTGACATTTTCCTTTAGAATTATCTGATATCATTCAGAATTAATTGTTCCATCGATGATGGCAAGAAGTCTTGACCCAGATGCAGCAAAACAGAACCAACATGATACTACCACCACCATGTTTCACAGATGGAACAAGGTTCTTCTGAAGGAATGCTGTTTTCCTTTCTCCAAACAGAACTCTTTTCATTTAAACCAACAATCTTCTGCTCGTCCACGTGATCTTTATCAAACTGCAGACCATCAGCAATGTTGTTTTTGGAGAGCAGTGGTTTCTCCTTTAACCCTGCCATGACACCATTGTTGTTCCGTGTTCTCCTGATGGTGGACTCATGAACATCAACCAATGTGAAAGAGACCTTCAGTTGTTAGAAGTTACCCTGGGCTCCTTTGTGACCTTGCAGACCATTCCATGCCTTGCTCCTGGAGTGATTTTTGTTGGTCCACCACTCCTGGGGAGAGTAACAGTGGTATTGAATGTCCTCCATTTGTCCACAGTCTGTCTGATGTGGATTGGTGGAGTCCAAACCCTGTAGACATGGTTCTGTAACCTTTTCCAGCCTGATGAGCATCAACAACTCTTTTTTCTGAGCTTCTCAGAAATCCCCTTTGTTCCTGCCATGATCCACTTCCACAAACATGTTGTGAAGAGCAGATTTTGATAGGTCCTGTTCTTTAGATCAAACAGGGTGTCCACTCACACCTGATCATCATCACATTTATTGAAAACACCTGACTCTAATTTCACCTTCAAATTAACTGATTACCCTAGATGTTCACATACTTTTACCACTCACAGATACAGTATGTAATATTGGATCATTTTACTCAATAAATAAATGACCAAGTACACTATTTTTGTCTCATTTGTTTAACTGGGTTCTTTTATACTTTTAGGATTTGTGTGAAAATCTGAGGATGTTTTAGATCATATTTATTCATTCAACCTTTATTTAGACAAGTTCATCTCATTGAGCCTCTGGGACTCATTTACAAGAGAGACCTGATTTTAACAAAGAATGATGACAACAATGGACAAACATAAAGGATGCATACAAATTTAATATATAGTTTTAACAAGTGAAAATAAGGTTGAATGAATTAATTAATATTCCTCCCATTCTGTTTTTGTAAACTCTAGGAACCACAAGTAAACCTGCAGTCTGAGAGTGAAGTGCTCTGTTAGGAAAATATGGAACAATAAGATCTTGAATATAAGATGGAGCTAGGTTGTTGAGAGCTTTGTAGATTAGAAGTCAGATTTTGAATTGTATTCTGGATTTGACAGGGAGCCACTGGAGAGAAGCTAAAACTGGAGAGAGATGATCTCTCCCAGTAACTCCAGTTAAGACTCTGGCAGCAGCATTTTGGATCAACTGAAGACGTTTTAAAGAAGTATTTGAACACCCAGATAATAAACCATTGCAATAGTCCAGTCTAGACGTGACAAATGCATGGACCAGTTTTTCTGCATCATCTTTAGATCAGATGTTTCTAATGTTAGTGATATTACGCAGGTGGAAGAAGGAGGTTCTAGTAACGTTTTTAATGTGGGGGATAAAAGACATGTCCTGATCAAAAATAACACCAAGATTTTTAACATTAGAGCTGGAGGACAGATTAATGCATCTAAGGAGGGAGAAAGACTGAAACATTCATTCCTAAGGTGCTCAGGTCCAAAAACCAAAACCTCAGTCTTGTCTGTTCAACAGGAGAAAATTAAGGGTCATCCAGGTTTTTATGTCTTTAAGACATGCTTGTAGTCTAAGTAGCTGATTGGATTCATTGGGTTTAATGGACAAATATAATTGTGTGTCATCAGCATAACAATGAACATTTATCCCATGCTGTTTAATAACTTTACCTAATGGAAGCATATATAAAGTAAAGAGTACTGGTCCAAGCACTGAACCCTGAGGAACTCCATGACTAACTTTGGTGTATGATGAAGATTCATAATTTACGTTTACAAATTAGAATCTATCAGATAGATATGATTTAAACCATTTTAGAGCTGTTCCTTTAATCCCAACATCATATTCAAGCCTCTGTAGTAAAATATTGTGATCAACTGTATCAAATGCTGCACTGAGGTCTAACAGGACCAGTAGAGACACAAGTCTATTGTTTGAGGCCATGAGAATATCCTTAGTGACTTTTACTAGTGCTGTTTCTGTGCTATGATGAGCTCTAAACCCTGACTGAAACTCTTCAGATTATGTCTTTGTAGATGTTCACGCAACTGACCTGCAACTATTTCCTCTAGAATTTTTGAGATGAAAGTTAGATTAGATATAGATCTATAGTTGGCCAGGATTTCTGAGTCAAGGTTATGTTTCTTAAGTAAAGGTTTAATTACAACAACCTTAAAGCTCTGTGCTACGTTACCGTTTATTAGAGACAAATTAAGCAGATCCAAAACGTGGTTATTAATTAAAGGAAATATGTCTTTAAATAACCTGGTTGTGATGGGATCTAGCAGACATGTTACATAATAAACATAATTGTAGGACGTATGAACAATCAACTGTATGTCTTAAACATCTTGTTTTCGTGTTGGTTTAATTACAGTAAATAACTTTAAAGTATTGACAACAAACTATAAATTATATTGACGGAATGATTATTCTTGCATTTGGCACATGTTTTGCTACAGCTAAGTGTAAAAGTCTCTACACATCTAAAGTGATGAGAATGTGTGAACGCTTGAATGACTTCGGTTTATTTTTTCTTTCTCTTGTTTACATCTTTTCATTTCCTGGCCATTTTCCTGTGAGAGATTACTCTCCATATTCAGCACGGCTGGTGATTCCTTAGACCAAAACAAGATGTGCCATCAACTGAATTTCAATTAAAACAGCTCCGGGATTTTTTCACCAGATAGAAAAGTCCGTAAAACAAATTACTTCTGCAGCATGCTTTAAAAATAGAAGAGATATTGAGGATTGGAGGTGGAAAACTGGGACTGAGGAGGTGTTGGATCAGTGTTTGAGATTAAATATTTTGTTTCATCTGGTCTGTTACAACACATACAGTCCCTGTTAATGTTAACACAGACCCACACAAAAATGCACCTGCACTTAAAGAAACATGTCCTGTGCACACTCTGCAACACAAGGAAATCTGGGCAGCAGCCTGGTTCTGCACACTGTTTGTTTTGGACTCAGTGCCGTCTCATTTACACGTGTTAATTGCAGCTAATTGGTTCTAATTAGATGAACAGGAAACCCTCTGGGACCACTCATACCTTTAATTTGAAGTAAATATCATTAATTAACATATGCTAATTTCAAGCCAATTATCACTGATTAAGAGATACCAGCAACAAGGGAAGAAAAGCTACCTTCTATCAAAAATTACTGATGACTCAACAAGAGTGGACGTACAAGAGTCACTTTAGAGGTCAGGGAATATTTTGCCCTACATCTTGATAAGAGCTGAAACTTTGGGCTTGGGTCCCACCACCCTGCATGGAATCATACTATGACTGCCACCACAGTTGCCATTCCCACTCAGCTCACAGTTCCCAAAGCCTCTGCCATGTACCATGTATGTGCCCACCATCTGTCAGGCCCAGTGTGCCCACAAGTCTCACCATACCCACTGTGGCTTCCACTGCACCCTGCTCAGCACATTCAGAAAAATTCAACCTCCTACATTTGACATCTTTACTGTACAGCGCTGCCCACATACATGCCTCGCTCAGAAGAACCGCCATGGCTGCACTACACACCACATTGCCAGGCGTAGCATGTGGAGCTGGAACCTGGAGCTGCTGTACTCTGGCCTGCACCTATTGTCTGTTCTCTGTGGTGCACATGCACAGGAAGCATCCCTGCTGGCTCTGCAGGCAGAGGCCATGTGTCCACCGTGTGATTCAACAGGAGAGATAAGAAGACTTACTGCTGAGGGAGCGGAGAGATGGAAGAAGTGAAAGATGGAAGGAGACAGAAAGAGTGAGAGGTAGAGAAGGATGGAAACCCCAGTACACCAGTGTACACCAACATAAAGTGGATCCACGTTAGATGACAGAAGTTTTTCTTCTTTCAGCTGCTCCTTCGTCAGCGGTCACCACAGCGAACTAACTCACACGAAGACTTGATGATTGTTTTTACGCTGGATGTCCCTCCTGACACAACCACAGACCACTGAGCTACCACAGCCCTCTGTGTGGAGCAGAGAGCTGCCAGATGGTGGGGGTTAAGGGCCTTGCTCAAGGGCCAGGAGTGGGGCAAATGAGGGTGGAGGCAGGTGTGGGTGTTTCACCTTTCCCACCCACATTTTGAAGTTATCAGTCCTGGGAGTTTAACCGGCGACCTTCCAGTCACAGGCCCAGCTTCTCAAACCTCTGCGCCACCCTCCCCCACAGCTTTGAGCTATTGTACCACTGAAGTACCTGCACTGGTTCAATCATTGAAGGCCGCGACGCAACAAATTCAACTGTTTTCCATTCAGCCTTTATTTCTGCAGGTTAGTCTCATTGAGGCTCAAGGACTCATTTACAACAGAGACCTGGTTTGAACAAAGATGACAACAGTAGACGATCATATAAAGCATACAAAATGAAATGTGGAAGAAATTATACAACACAACAACAAAACCAGCTACATTATAAAATGGTCTAAAATACTAAAAACAGGAACATGTCCGTTGGATTTTGCCAGCAACAAAATATGTTAGCTCTGCTTGTAATAAGTATTGCTTTTGTTTTTAACTATTTGAATGATTTTCTTGTTTCATTCTCATTTGGAACAGGTCAGCTCATGTTTTACACAGTTGGATTCATTTGTTGCACAACCTCAGTTTACTTTCACAGTTGCCGGTCAGTCTGATGCACCGTGTCTTGATTGGCAACTTTTCTAGCACTTCTATTTTTATTGCTAAATGTTATTACTGGTACATATTGTGGTATATTTTTTATTGTTGTCGCAACGAAAGTCTGTTTAAAATCTGTCAGTCAATCTGTGTAGAACTATAATTGATCTGAGCTCTATGATTTGTATCGTCACCAAATAAATTGTGATAATAATAAATGAGGATATTGATTTAGAGTATCTATAAACAAGTCATGTTTTGCAAAATTGACAGTTTTTGTAATTTTATGTAGACTGTGCCACAGTTGGTAAAGTTGTTGCCTCTCAGCAAGGAGGTTGTTGGATCAAATCCCAGATGGGGACATTTCCCAGTAGAAAAGAGATCCAGGAAGTGGTTACAAGAAAAGGTTGATGTAGTGCCTGAAATGTTTGGAGCAGGACAAGACTATTGACCGTATTCTGGAGGCCACGCCTTGTCTGTATGCTTTACACACAGCTGTACATCTCATTATCTCACGGTGACCTCCGGCCAATCACTGCACCTTTTCATTGCTTTTCAGATATAAAGTCCTGGATGGCACAGAACTTTCTCCAGCTAAACCAGGACAAAACTGGTTTTAATCGTTGGACCAGAGGTTCAGAAAGAAAATACAATTCAGAAATTACAATCTCTGTTATTAAAACCTTCCAGAAAAGCAAGAAGCCTGGGGGTTGTTTTTGACTCTGAACTTACTTTTATTCCACATATCAAACATATAGTGAAAAAGGATTTTATAATCTAAAAATGTAGCCAGAGTCCGCTCTCTTCGCTCTCTCACTAATACTGAGACTTTGATGCACGCATTTATTTCTAGTTATTTAGACTACTGTGATGTAAAAATGTAAAAAGAAAAATGTATCCAGCCTTGAGCTGTTACAAACCTCTGCTGCTCGTGTGCAAACCAAGACCAGAAGGCAGGCTCATATTACACCTGTTTTAAAATCATTGCATTGGCTCCCCGTGCACCCCAGGATTGATTTTAAGATTCTTTTAGTGGTTTTTAAATGTCTCAATGGTCTTGCACCATCTTATCTTGCAGAGCTGCTATTACCTTATGAACCCCCACGGACCCTAAGGTCCTCTGGCGCTGGACTAGTAACAGTTCCAATAGTCAGAACTCACACTTACAGTGAGGCTTCTGTCCAGGACTATGGCCCCGTCTGTGGAATAATCTGCCTGAGAACCTGAAGGCCACAGAATGTTGTTGTTTTTAAGAACAGGCTCAAGACCCATCGTTTAAACTGCATTTCCTGAACTGGATCAGCTCTACTCAGGCTATACGTTTTCCATACAATGTGGGTTTTGTTTCATTCAAACTTTATTTCTACAGGTAAGTCCCATTGAGCCTCGAGGACTCATTTACAACAGAGACCTGACTTCTTTAACAGAGTGATGACAACAGTGAACAACAAAGACAACAATAGACAACCGTAAAGGATGCATTGAGAATAACAAGTGAAAAATAAAATGGTATAAAAAATGTAACCACAAAACAAAAAACACCTAGGTTATAAAGCGATGTAGAAAACTAAAACCAGGAACATGTCTGCATTGGTCCCTGCCAGGAGTCCAACAGATTCTTAAAGACACTGAGAGAGGTCAAAGGTCGAGAGCTTCAGATCTTTTTACAAGATATTCCAGGAAACAGGAGCGGAGTAGGAGAAGGTCCTTTTGTCTAGTTCAGTCCTCACTGAGGGAACACTGCAGGTAATGATGTCCTGAGAGCGCACGCTGTAGCTGCACTCACACAGAGACATGTAGGAGGAGATGTGTGAAATGTATAAGATATTTTCTTTTATCTTGTGGGTTTATTGTTTATAATTCTGTACAGCACTTTGAGATGTTTTTAGTATGAAGGGTGCTTTAAATACAATTGATTGATTGATAACTAAAACTCACAGACGTCTCCCACAACCAACCCCTCGATGTGTCTCTGTGCAGCTGGGCTCCTGATAACAGCCGGCCAGAGCAAAGGGAGGGGTGAAAGACTGGCACCTGCGTGATTCTATCCATCCATTATCTTTACCCACTTCTTCCATTCTGGGTCATGAGGGTCGCTGGTGCCCATGTCCATCAATCACTGTGCGAGGGACGGGGGACATCCTGGACAGGCCTCCAGTCCATCACAGGGACACATAGAGACAAACAATCATTCTCTCTCACACCTAGGGACAATTTAGAGTTACCAGTCAGTCTAACATGCATGTTTTTGGTCTGTGGGAGGAAACCGGAGTACCCGGAGAAAACCCACGCAGCACGGAGAGAACATGCAACGTACACCCAGAAAGGCCCCTGGACCGGGGTTTGAACCAGGGACCTGCTCGCTGAGAGGCAGCAGCTCTACCAGTTGTGCCACCGTGCTGCACTGATAATAAGTCAAATTTGATAAATTATTTTACTTTAACTAAATACAAATATATCTGGCAGTGAAAATAACAACATCATATTTAAGCCTAAGTGAAAATTATAACATATTAACATTATTTTGCTCCATTTCAACAAAGATTCATATCAGTTCAGTTTAGCACCAAGTCACAACAGAAGTCGTTTCAGAAACAATCATAAAACCTGTAAATAAAATATCTTACATTTGTACGTTGGCTCTGTCTTCTTCACAGTCTGCTGACTGGGTCGACATTACTGTAAACATGATACCTGCAAACTGAAAGTCCCCTTCGTCACCTTAAACCTAAGCAGTTCCTCACCTTAAACCTAAGCAGTTCCTCACCTTAAACCTAAGCAGTTCCTCACCTTAAACCTAAGCAGTTCCTCACCTTAAACCTAAGCAGTTCCTCACCTTAAACCTAAGCAGTTCCTCGCCTTAAACCTAAGCAGTTCCTCACCTTAAACCTAAGCAGTTCCTCACCTTAAACCTAAGCAGTTCCTCACCTTAAACCTGAGCAGTTCCTCGCCTTAAACCTAAGCAGTTCCTCACCTTAAACCTAAGCAGTTCCTCACCTTAAACCTGAGCAGTTCCTTGCCTTAAACCTAAGCAGTTCCTCACCTTAAACCTAAGCAGTTCCTCACCCTAAACCTAAGCAGTTCCTCACCTTAAACCTAAGCAGTTCCTCACCTTAAACCTAAGCAGTTCCTCACCTTAAACCTAAGCAGTTCCTCACCTTAAACTCAGTTCACCCACATCATGTTCCATTGAGTCAGGGCCAGGCTTTGGTGCCCATGAAGACCACTGGTCCTGACGCTGTAGATAAGAAAACCCAGTACACACACACACACACGCACACAAGATTAATGTGTGTGTGTGTGTGTGTGGGGGGGGGGGGGGGGTGTCATGGCACACTTGACAAAACCAATACAAGTTACTTTTCTGTTTTTTCGCCACATTGTGCATTCAGGAACAAGTAGGGGGCTCTGGCTGCAAAGATCCGATAACAGCCCTTCTCTGTCCTTTCTTTTTCTCTTGGGTATTATGGTGAAGGTGGCTAGCTGAGGGTGATGTTTGGCATGGGAGGGAGTAGGAGGGGGGGCAACAAGTCCATTTGAATGCAAAGCCTCAGCTGCCACAAACCCACCCCCTGTGCCCCCCTTCTCCTCCTACAAACACCCTTCTATTATTTGGCAAAATTTCACAGCTATTTTTGAACGGGTTGGTTAAGCTGTCCAGGGATCTCTACTAGAGATATGTCATCAAAGAGAGCAACCACCCCATGTGGCCATTAACATAAAAATTATACACAAGGAAAATAGGTGGTGAATAAATGAATGAATAAATTAATTATATCTATAAAAAAACATTGTCTGCTTTTGGCTTTTTTTTTATAAATGTAAGAAAATGAGAGGAGAATGCTTCAACTGAGCACATTTATAATGTACAGTGAGACAAAGCACAATGTGAGCAGGTTTTGCATCACAGCAAAGAGCATGAATACTGCTCTGGCTGCACACTGGTTCATCCATGTCACTATATTTTCTATTTCTATTCCATGGCATTGACCTGTCTAAATAAAGGTTGAATGAATCCTCGTGTCAAGATCAGAAGAAATGCAAACTACAAACTGAACTTGGTGAAGAGGGGCTCTGATACAATGGTTCCAAATCTAAAAATCACATGTCAGGACCGTCTGCCTGGCGTCCACAGTGCGACTTGCTGTGGATGCAGGATGATGTGTTGATAAATGTTAATTAATCTGAAAACAGCTATTTTTGTTTTTCAAAGATCGACTGACTGCGAGTCGTTAACTTGGGTTGAATCATCAACTGTACATGTGGACATGCACACGTGCTCTGCGTTGGACAGACGGCTATAACAAGGTCCATGTCACAATACTGTCAAACCTGCTTTTTCTTTTGAATAATGTTCAATATGAATTGAACATTATTATTTTCTGTGCGCTCTGTTTTCCTCCAGCCTTGTTCTGTTGGCATTTACAATCATCTTGTTCTTTACGTGGAGGATCAGCAGAAATATTCTGCTCTGATGGTTTTCTTACATTCCCAGTGGAAAAGTAAAACAAAAAGCTGATTAACTGAAACCAGAAGATTTCTTGAAAATATTTGTTGTGTTTATTTAAAATGCTCTGAAATAATTGACTTCCCTGTTCAGTCACAGTCACTCAGCAGCTTCGGTCTGTTCATATAGTGGACGTTGTGAAAGCACGTTGGTGTTTTTAACTTGAAGGATATATCATCATTAGCTTAAGCAGCTTACCTCTGCACGGATTGCTGACCTAAAGCCTCTTCATGTTTGGGTTTTTGTCAGTGACTGTTGCTCCACACACTTCACACAAACTCCTGTTTTACTTGACATAAATGTAAACTGGTGTAAACCAAGTTGAGTTTATGTCAAGTAAAGTAAAGTAAAGTAAAGTAAAGTAAAGTAAAGTAAAGTACAAGGTAAACCAGGTTGAGTCAGGTCCTCTCGACAGATTTTACTTTGTTGAAACGTTTCATCTTTTATCCAAAGGACTTCTTCAGTCTGAGGAGCTGCAACAAACTGAGTCTTCTAAACAGGATCTTGGTGGATCAAGCAGTTTGTTGTTGACATCCAGAACCAGCTGTTCACATGATCAAGGAGGCCCATCAGCCTAACATTTGATCGTTAGTGCTCTGATGGCCGTTGCTGTTCACAGTTCCTGAGAAGTAAATGTTTGGTCTTACCTGCGTTCCTTCTGGGTGCTTCTCTCCATCATGGCTCTCCTGAGCAGTTCTTCAGTGTGAGTCTTCCTCCAGGCCCTATAAGAACCAAACCTGCTGCTTGCCTGCTCTCCTGCACATGCCATGCACACAGCCACATCACATACTGACCTGGGACTCCCAGGCTTGGACCTTGGACCTGGAATACTACCGTCATTCCAGACCTAGATAAGGATTTTTGAAACATATAAGAAACAATTCCATGATTTTTAGAGCGTGATAAATGTGGTTACCTACCTGAAATGTAAAACACAATCTGTTCACCTACAGACCCGACCTCCTTGGTCACAAACTACATCCACCAAAATAAAAGAAGACATATTCTACCCCGTCTTCTGTGGATCAGTTCAGTGCTTGAGTTACAAACAGTACCACCAAAATACCTAGATCCAGTGTTTGTCTTGCTCACATTTAGACTCACTTATTATCTGTGATGGTCTGTTGTCTGCTCCTCCTCTGTGTTCTTTCTTTTAATCAGGTCTCTCTTGTCCGAGTCCTGGAGGCTCAATGACACTAACCTGTAGAAATAAAGATTGAATGAAAAAAACTGCTATTGTACTTTCTACATGACAAAACCAGATCTGACTATTTCTCATCAAGTCACGTGGTGCGTTTAGTGAAGTGCTTTTTGTTGTCGTCGCCATGTTTCCACACAACGATGACTTCGTTCTCTGCTTTTAACCATCACACCTGAGATACACCCAGGTGGAGCAGTGGGCAGCTATGTGGGCGCCCCGGGAGCAGCTGGGGAGTGGGTATCTTGCTTAGAGACACCATGACATGTGGGCATGGCTGGGAGTTGAACCTGCAACTTTTTGTTCCCAGGTCGGCGGCCCTGCCTCTTCCCCATCTCAACCTGTTGACAAAAATGTTTTATTTACTGAGCATAAGTTTTTAACTCTGTTTTATTGAACTGAACATCTGGATGGATGAAAACAAACTGCTACACAGATGTGCACAACAGCCACATCAGTTGATTTTACCGACGCAAGAGTTCTTGTGAAGGACATTTTTGTGTCATCCATAAACATATTGATCACAAGTTGTTTTTGTTTGTCAACTGAATTTTAATTCCAGAAGAAAAAACACCATTGAAAGAAAAAAGAGAACGTTTCAATGCACTGAGTTCCTTCAGGTCTGTTCCAGGCCCTGGAAGAACCAAACCAAGTGCTCATGCTGTTCTTGTGCACGCTGCGGTGTAAGGCCAGTGTCCTGCTGCGTTTCCTTTTGTCTCAGTATTTTCTTGATCTCAAGTGCACGTCTAAGGTGCACCCAGAGCTTCAGAGTAACACTGTGCACTGTGTGCGCTCAGCGTGTGAAGACAGCTGAAGCCGGAGCTCGAGTGTTTTGGCTCATCCTTTTATTTTACCTGAGTATTAGAACGGGTCCTTTTGAAGAACAAAAACAGACTTCAGTCGTCATGTAGCCCTGACGAGGTGACAACGAAGAATCCAGCTGTGACAGCTGCAACTTCTCTGCACTTCTTAAATATGAAAAGATGCAGATTATATGTCTTTCTGTCAGTTCTTGCCTAAAAGCCAACGAAGAGCCGTAAACGTAGAATCCCGCCCAGCTTGGTGCAGAGCCTAATCTTAAGTTTGTGGCTGTGTTGATGCTCTGACAGACATCGCTCTTTGTGTCTGCACGCACGTGGTGTTTGGCACACGCTCGTCTTAGTCTCCAGGTTTAGCACTGCAAGACGGCGAGATGCTTCAGCGTACACTGCAGCACTCGGGGGTGGGTGGAGACCTGCAGGTTTGGAAGCTGAAGCAGGAGCTGCTTTTGTTGAGTGATAAAGCCAAGGTGGGGAGTGAGGGGCTTGGAGGGATACGTGCACACGAGGACCAATCTCTGAAGCTGAGAACATCTGACAAGAGCATCATGGGCTGGTTAAAGTGGTGTATGAGGCTGAAAGATGTGCAAGTTTGTTGTTTTTCACCTGTCTCAGGATTCTGCTGCTCAACGGTCCATGATAAAGAGGCAGTGCATGTGAGAGGACGAGGACGGACAAACATACCACCAAACACAACAACTGGGTTTTAATGGCCACACTCCACTTTCAACTGGACACGGCTGCTTTCATCAGGTTGGTAAAGGATGCGCTGATGGTAACCTCAGTGGAATTAGTTTGTATAGAGCTCTTAGTGTACTCATAGATTCCCAGACACTGATGATGTCATCAAGTCATAAACAACAACAACAACAAAACAAGTTTCACCACAAAGTGTTGTTTGTCGTTACTCTGCTCTTGTTCATTTAGTCTTAACTCCTGTTTAAGAATCGGACCCTATGAAACAATTAAACACATGCGGAGTGAATGGAGACGGACTATTATGAATTATTATTTTTTATTTTATTTTTTATTATTATTTTATTATCTTATTATTACATATTATTATTATTATTATTATTATTTTATTTATTATTATTAATAATAATAATATTATTATTTTTTTATTATTTTTTATTATCTTATTATTATTATTATTATTATTATTTTAATTATTATTTTATTATATTATTGTTATAATATATTATTATTATTATTATATTAATATTATTATTTTATTATTATTATTATTATTATTATTATTGTTATTATTATTATTATTATTATTATTATTATTATTATTATTATTTATTATTATTATTTTATTATTATTATTATATGTTGTATTTTTTACAACTATTGAAACATCCAAGAAGGAAATATGAATAAAATGCTTCCAGTCAATTATCTATAAAATGATGATGGCATAAAATTATTTCATCCATCATTCTTTCATCCATCATCCATCCATCCATTCATCCATCCATCTATCCATCATCCATCCATCCATCCATCCATCCTTCCATCATTCTTCCATCCATCCTTTCATCCATCCATCATCCATCATTCTTTCATCCATCATCCATCCATCCATCCA
>NC_056503.1:51348167-51353756 GCF_014905685.2 Nematolebias whitei
CATCCATCCATCCATCCATCCATCCATCATTCTTTCATCCATCCATCCATCAATCCATCCATCCATCCATCCATCCATCCATCCATCATTCTTTCATCCATCATCCACCCATCCATCCATCCATCTATCCATCCATCATTCTTTCATCCATCCATCCATCCATCAATCCATCCATCCATCCATCCATCCATCCATCCATCCATCCATCCATCCATCCATCCATCCATCCATCATTCTATTGGCATTATGACAATGGATGAAACATGAACTAAAAGCAGGTAATTAAACTAGTAAAAAATGTAATCAAATGTGTAACACCTGCTGAAAAGATTCAGTCTTCAACTTCTCTGAGGAACTCTCTAAGGTGGGAGTTTCCTTCATGACCCGTTTTCACCAGTGCTCGGGTGACAGAACATGGTCTGATGTTAAAATGTTCAAACCAGTTTTATTTATCAGGGAACAGCTGAAGGTATTGTCGTTCTGCAACAAGGAAATATTGACAATTATCTTTTTTTAACTTTACCTTGTGTTTGTCTTGTTTTCCCTCCACTCATCATCCCCTCCTTTCCCGTGCACCTGAGAGCTTTGGTTGTTTAGACGTGCATTCTCGTGATCACGGGAGCACGGAGGGAGCAGGTCCAGTCTAAGAAGGAGAGGAGGAGGGGTGAACTTATCAAAGTATTATATTTATTAATAGTAGAACTATTTCATAGGTTTTGCAATGCTGCTATTGTTTTCTTCTTTCAGCTGCTCCTTCTTCAGGGTCTCCACAGAGAATTAACTCACATGAAGACTTGACGATTGATTTTACACCAGATGTTCTTCCTGACACCAGAGCAGAGGCAGAGCTGCATCTAGGACGCCCGGGGGAGCAGACGGAGGGTGCTAAGGGCCTTGCTCAACGGCCCAGGGTGGGAAATGAGGGTGGAGACCAGTGTGGGTGCTTCACCCTTCCCACCCACATCTTCATGTGGTGTGACTGGGGAGTCAAACTGGCGACCTTCCGATCACAGGCCCACCTTCTCTAACCTCTGCGCCACCACTCCCCCTGCAGAGATGCTGGAGTTCAATGATTTTTATTTATCAGCAAACTGTGCACAGCTGAAGGTACTGTAATCATTTAATTTAGTAACTAATTATTAATTTAGCAATGCTGCTTAATTAGTGTTTTAGTTTTTTCCACATTAAGAAATAATATTACCTTTTAGTTTTAGTGTAAGAAAGTTTCACTGTTTTCTGAGACGGACCAGCTGTGGTTGAGTTGAACGTTACTGATTAAAACAAACGCACTTATTTCAATCAGCTGGGGATGAAATAATGTGCAAAACACTAAAATAAACTAAACGTAATTATTTAGCTGTTTATGAGTTGATTACTCAGTTTCTCTGGAAGACACACTCAGAAACGTCACTTGTCAGGTAAGCCATATTGTTTTGGACTCTCACCTCCTCGTTTCCATGGAGACCAGATTAGGAGTCTGTGCGGGGCAGGAGGTGACGCAGCGCCTGTCGTCTGAGGAGAAAAGAAGCCTCCTCGTGTGAGACTGGAACAAATGTTCGTCCTGTGATCGCCGGATAAAACAAAGTTAGGAAAGTTAGGGAGGGAAGAGAAAGGCCGTGGTTGTTTTTGTGAATTTCTTTGTGAGTGATTTCTGGGACCAGAAACTATTATCCATCCTCTTGAGCAAACACTGATGTTCATGCTCCACCCCTGTGGCTCCACCTGGCTGCTCCTTTTGGATTCATGTCAGTTCACATGATCTGATCCATGGTTCATCAGTAGAAATGGAAACATTTTGATTTATTCATTCTGCCTTTAGTAGTGGATCAACAACTAGTCTAAGACTAGTCTGGTTTATCCTAACTCTTTTTTTCTCTATTATAATAAGTAAAAAAAGGTTAAACTGATCTGAAGTGATGGAAACCTTCTGCAGACCATAAACTCTTCAGTCTGCTGTTTCCGTGTGGTGGGAATTGGGACGTTTCTCGTGATCCTGGATCTCCTCTGAAACTCATTTGATACTTTTGCTTTATGGTCTAATTTCCAGCCGTGTGATCTCCAAACACTAAACCAAGTTAAATACATATTTCGACCAGTATAATAAAGTGTGCCGTAACGGCATCCCTCCCAGTGTTCAACGTTTTGGCTTGAGGGAAAGAACTTGCACCTTGCTGTCGGCTGCCAGGTACAGATAAAAGATTCTGTTTTTTTTTTTACCTGCCTCTGTATCTGTGGATTACACCAGGGAGCTGGTCGATAACGCCACTACAATCAGGCTCGCCGCAGTGAGCAGCGTGTTCTCCTGTTAGAGCTGTCAGACAGGAAAGACAATGAAGCACACCTGTAGGCCCCTCCGAGAGCTTCCTCTGGGTGACTGTCTGCTCAGCCGCTGCTGCTCGCCCCTCTGGACACGTCCACATGGCACAAAACACACCAGATAACAAGACGAATGTTTCTCATTGTATTACATGCACTCTCGTGTGATCGAGCTTTCACAAAGGATCGTTAAATGTGGGCTTCAGTGGAAGAAACTGCTGTCAAGAAATCAAAATGTGTAGTTTGATAAAAACTGTCTTACATCAAAGAAAAACTAGATCAATTGTATTTCCTGTGAAGATGAAGTGGGAATACTTGTTGCTGAAGAACTTGTGGAAAAACAGCTAAAATGAGCCAAAACAAACAAACTGAAATGTAGCTGAAATGGAAGAACAAGCCTAAATTAGCAAAAGACAGCAGAAAGGAAGCACAAATTAGCACAAAAAAATGGAAATTATCTGGAAAAAAATAAAGAAATTAGCAAAGAATAGTTGAAAAGTAGCTAAAAAGGCAGAAAGAAAAATTACTATAACAAAATGGAGAGAGCACAGTTTTGCAGAATTAGGTTGAAAAAAGTTGAAATGAGTGTAAAGAATGTGAAATTAGTTGAAAAAGACAACATTTGCATAAAAACAGCTAAATAGTAGCAGAAATAGCTTAAACATGCAGAAATAATCTGAAAGAAGCATAAAAATCTGAAATTATGAGAAGAAGCACAGAAGTGCAGGATTGTCCTGAACGAGCTGAACATTTTGATTTATAATTTGTTGAAACAGTTTGAAGAATGCGAGACGAGAATTGTGCTGACAAACGCACGGAAGAAAACTGGATCACAGTAGTGATGCAGAGATGTACGTGTCCCCGACTGTCCTTTTACAAAGTGTATCCATCCATCCATTTTCTTCCACTTAGCCAGGGTCAGGGCATGGGGGTAGCAACTTTGCACACTAAATGTATATAAAATATAAGCTTTGCATAAAAAAAAAGACAAACATGAAAATAGTCCAATTATATCCAAGAAATCTGGACTGTTGTCTTTATTGTTTATACAGTTTTATGTTTTATTTTTGCTGCTGCTGCTTCTTCAGGGTCTCCACGGTGAACCAACTCACATGAAGACTTGGTGTTTGGTTTTACACCCATGTCCTTCCTGACACAACCACAGACCACTGAGCTCCCACAGCCTCTGTGTGGAGCTCAGAGCTGCTATCTAGGCGCCCGGGGGAGTAGATGGTGGGAGTTAAGGGCCTTGCTCAAGGGTCCAAAGTCGGGCAAATGAGGGTGGAGGCAGGTGTGGGTGCTTCACCTTTCCCACCCACATTTTGTGTGTTGTCAGTAAGGGGGAGTCGAACCGGTGTAGTATTTGTTACGTGCAATATATATCATGTGCATTTTAGCTTTTAATACTACCTTGAAATCCTTATCCATACAAATTTATTCTACTTGCACCGTTATAGTCTACCATGTTGTTGTTGTTTACTTTCTCGCTTTAGGACCTTGTAAATATTATAATTACTTTTTCACCTTTTGGTTCTTTATTTTGTACTCTTATTGCATGCTTTAGTATGTCTTGTTTGTTTGTTCTTTGTTTTATAGCGAGTCAATTTGGTTCTTCTCAGAACATTTCATTGTACTGTTAACCTTGCACATGACAATAAATGTACCTTGAACTTGACCTTCCGATCTCAGGCCCACCTTCTGTGTCCTCTGTGCCACCACTCCCCTAATGGGCTGCACTGTGCTGATACAGCTCCTTTCTGTCTTATCAAGATACTCAAAGCTCTTTACAACAATCTGTGTCCTCATTTACCCGTTCATACAGTTCTCTACTACATAGTTACAGAGACCAATCAAATATTTATCACATTCAAACACTGATGGGACACACATCAGAGACAATGAGGGGTTCAGTGTCTTGCCCAGGGACACTTCAGCATGTGACTGCTGGTGGAATTGAACCTCCAACTCTCCCATTGGTGGACAACTGCTCTAACCACTCAGCTAAAGCTGTCCCCATTTTTGTGCACCATAAAAAAGTTCCAACAGTTTACAAGTAATATTACTTATTTTTTTATTTAAAAAAAAATATTATATTGAAAATATATCAATGCGGGCAGCACGGTGGTGCAACTGGTAGAGCTGCTGCCTCTCAGCGAGCAGGTCCCTGGTTCAAACCCCGGTCCAGGGGCCTTTCTGGGTGGAGTTTGCATGTTCTCTCCGTGCATGCGTGGGTTTTCTCCAGGTACTCCGGTTTCCTCCCACAGACCAAAAACATGCATGTTAGGCTGATTGGTAACTCTGAATTGTCCCTAGGTGTGAGTGAGAGAGTGAATGATTGTTTGTCTCGTTTGTCTCTATGTGGCCCTGTGATGGACTGGAGACCTGTCCAGGGTGTCCCCCGCCCCTCGCACAGTGATTGCTGGACATGGGCACCAGCGACCCCCGAGACCCAAAATGGAATAAACGGGTAAAGATAATGGATGGATGGATATATCAATGCATGCTTTGACCCATAACTTCCCTGAAATACACAATGTGGTTAGCCAGAGAGTCAAGGTAGCCTGTTTTTGTTGTCTTCTGTCTTTTTGTCTATGTCACTGTCTTCAAACCAGTAGTCTCTCATTTATCACGGTGGACCTGTACCCCAAAGCCCCGCGATAAGTGAAAAACCAAAATGTAGGGATACAGTAGTCCAAGTCCAAGTTCATACTCAAGTACAGTAAAGTTTATATTAAGGCTTTAGAAACTCTTCCCGCACTTGTGCAATGTTCTAAACTCTTAAACTTGGCTTTTATGTATGTAAATGTTCCTGTAAAGTGCCCTGAGACTACTTTGTTGTGATTTGGCGCTATATAAATAAACTGAATTTAATTTAATTTACCCTGATGCTGCTCAATAATCCAGGTAGAAAAATCCAAAAAAGTTCAATCTGGTCCTCTGGACATTCAAAAAAACAAAAACAAAACAAAGCAAAAAAATCTAGAAACGTTTCGTCTCTCATCCAAGAGACTTCCTCAGTCTGAGGTGCTGTATTCAGCTCAGTCTCTTAAATAGCACCTTCTCAGAGTGGATCAACCAGTTTGCTGCTGACAACCAGAACCAATCAATCAACCTTTATTTATACAGGTAAATCCCATTGAGCCTCGAGGACTCATTTACAAGAGAGACCTGATTTCAACAAAGAAAGATGACAACAATGGACAACAGCAACAACAATAAACAGTTATAAAAACTCATACTACAGTTTTTTTTTTTTTTTTTTTTTTTTTTTTT
>NC_056503.1:51353856-51360515 GCF_014905685.2 Nematolebias whitei
TTTTTTTTTTTTTTTTTTTTTTTTTTTTAACCAGCTGATCACATGCTCAAGAAGGACCATCAGCCTAACAATGTTAGGCTGATGGTCTAACATTGGGGTGGAAGACTAGTACAGGACATGTATGAGGACAGCAGGACATTGGTGAGGTGCTGTAGGAGTGACAGATAGCTTCAAGGTGGAGGTCGGATTGCATCAAGAAGGGCTCTGAGCCCCTTCTTGTTTATTATTAACTTTTATTTAACCAGGCAAATCTCATTGAGATCACGGAGCTCTTTTGCAAGGGAGGCCTGGGCCTGAAGGCAGACTAACATGCATGTTTTTGGCCTGTGGGAGGAAACCGGAATACATGGAGAAAACCCACGCAAGCATGAGAAGAACATGCAAACTCCACACAGAAAGACCACAGGTTCAACCGGGGATTGAACCCAGGACCTTCTTGCTGTGAGGCAACAGTGCTAACCACTGAGCCATTGCGCTGCACGTCGTTTGCTCTGATGATGGACTGACCAAGACATGAAGTCAGGCAGGAATCCCCATGGACTATGATGTTTACAGATGACATTGTGATCTGTGGTGAGAACAGGGAACAGGTGGAAGAGAACTTTGAGAGGTGGAAGTATGTACCAAAACAAACGGCTGTAAATCAGATGACATGAATACAGATTCAATCATCGATCAATGATCTAGGGACTCATGGTGTAAAGTTCACTTATGGACACCCTTATTTCGTAATATAGTGTTTATGATGGGGAAACCATGACTAGCACAGAACTCCATCAACAGAACACTGCTCGGGTTAGATCAGAGAAGCTGTTCCTCCAAATCACACCCCTCCAAGTCACACTGTCATTACCCACGTGGGCATTGAAGACCCCCAGCAGAATGAAGGAGTCCCCAGCTGCTGCACCTTCCAGCACCCCTGCTAAGGACTCCAAGAAGGCTGGATAGTCTGAACTGTCATTTGGCACATAGGCACAAGGAATCGTCAGAGCCCGTCCTCCCACCTTAAGGCACGGGGAAGCACCCTCTCACCTACAGGGGAAAATGCCAACACACAGGCACCAAGTCAGGGGGCTAAGAGTAGACCCACACCAGCTGGACGCCTCTCACCATGGGTGACTCCAGAGAGGAATAATGTCCAGCCC
The DNA here is from genome assembly GCF_014905685.2 of Nematolebias whitei. NCBI lineage: Eukaryota > Metazoa > Chordata > Actinopteri > Cyprinodontiformes > Rivulidae > Nematolebias > Nematolebias whitei. Next base: position 51,355,002 of record NC_056503.1, read on the forward strand.
CTCTCAAGGAGATTGGTTCCAGAGTCCATGCTGTACATCGAGGTGAGCCTAACTATATCTATTTGGTACCTCTCAACCTCACACACAAGCTCAGGCTCCTTCCCCACCAGAGAGGTCACATTCCATATCCCAAGAGGTAACCCAGGGTCGGAGCAACAAGGTCCCCGCCTTCGGCCACTGCTCATGGAGTCATGGACCCAACTAATACGATGTACAGAGACTTTTATTTTTGTGTTTTGGTAACAGCAGCTTTAATTGTTAATTAGTTTGAGTTGTCAGTTTAACTGTAACATTATAATATTCAGTGATATATGTTGGAAAATATATTGTAAATGTGTGTTTGCTTTGAGTGTATTTATTGTTATGCATCTGTATATAAAATATCTAAATAAATGTTGGTTCAAATAGAGTTGTAATATTTTATCTCTGTAATTATCTCTTTGTTTCTAACTTTTTCTGGGACTCAAAATCAGTGATAGTGCAGTTGATAATGCAGCTGCTGTCATTGACCTGCATCCATGTTGATTTTCTTGCATGTGTTTTCATCCATGAAAAGTTATTGGGTCAACTGGTTTGACTCAGTCCAATGTTCAGCCTTGAATGCTGCTGTTTTAATTAAAACTCATGTCAACTGTGTTTATATCAAACACCAAAGTACAGGTCACTGTGTTTTACAGGACAAGAAGAAAAACTAATTACACATTAGAAATGTGTACAGAACTGCAACATTGTTTGCTAAATAAGAACAAAGGCAGACATTAATTGTGTACAGAAAAAAAAATTACAATAAAAATAATAATGAATTAGATGTAACGTAATTATTGTTTTCCTATTTGCACTGAGGGTTTTTTGTGTCCTCCTCCTCAATTGGAAGTTTCTTCAACAGGAAACTGACCAAAAAAGTGAATAATCTGCCATCACTGTGGAATCGAAATCCTATCAATTATGAGCAAATAATGTAAGTTTGTTTTTAGAAACCTAGTTTTTAGACAGGCTTTGTATATCACCAAGTTATAGAAATTTAGTCAATAAAAAATTGTACACCTGGTGGTTAAGTAAAAGAAGACAATACTTTTTGAAATCACAAACACTACAGTAAGTGCCACAAGTATTGAGTACTGTTTTGTTGCCATACATTGTGGAATTTAAACGATTATTAATTATAAGTGACACACATTCACAAAGTTATGTAAATTAATGGAGTTTGATAGAGGTATAAAAAATGTTTTATAGTAAAAAAAAAAAACTTCTGAATTGCTGTGTGCACATACATACTCTATAGTGACTTTCATACTTTGAAGCCTCAGCATTAACTTAAATAAGATTAATTAACACTGAACATTTAACAAATCTATTATTAAAGGCCAAGAATGCCTAGATAGAAGGATGTACTATTTTATTGTAGGATATGAGTGTGAGAAATAGGATCAATCCCTAAAAATTGTGTCATAACTTGCAAAACTTTTGCTACGTTTAGAAAAATTCTGATCGAGGAATGCAAACCAACCCAAAGAGTTATATAAAATTTAAAAACATTAAATGTTAAACTTAAAAAAAAGGTCAAAATAAACAAAAAGCAAAAAGTTTGGCATGACAGCAAAAAAAAAAGAAAAAAAACATTATTTTCTTTAATAGTCTTCCTTTTTGGCAGATGAGCTTCAAGTTGGAGGTGGGAGTGCATCAAGGATCAGCTCTGAGCCCCTTCTTGTTTGCTCTGGTGATGGATCGACTAACAGATAAGGTCAGGCAGGAATCCCCGTGGACGATGATGTTTGCAGATGACATTGTGATCTGTGGTGAGAACAGGGAACAGGTGGAAGAGAACTTGGAGAGGTGGAGGTATGCACTTGAAAGAAGAGGAATGAAAGTCAGCCGTAGCAAGACAGAGTCCATGTGTGAATGAGAGGGAGGAGGTGGAACAGTGAGGCTACAAGGAGCAGAGGTCACAAAGGTGCAGGACTTCATGGACTTGGGGTCCACTGTCCAGGAACATGGGGAGTGTGGTAAAGAGGTGAAGAGGAGAGTCCAGGCAGGATGGAGTGATGGAGAAAAGTTTCAGGAGTGATTTGTGACAAAAAGGTGTCAGCAAAGGTGAAAGGAAAAGTTTACAAGACAGTGGTGAGACGAGCTTATGTTGTTTGGTCTGGAGACAGAGACAGGGACAAAAAGACAGGAGACAGAACTGGAAGTGGCAGAAATGAAGATGTTGAGGTTCTTCTTAGGAGAGACAAGGCTGAAGAAGATCAGGAATGAGATCATCAGAGGTACAGCACAGGTTGAATAACTGGGAGATAAAGTTAGAGAGGACACACTGAGATGGTTTGGACATGTCCAGAGGAGGGACAGTGGTTTGGACATATCTAGAGGAGGGATAGTGGTTTGGACATATCTAGAGGAGGGATAGTGGTTTGGACATGTCCAGAGGAGGGACAGTGGGTATATTGGTAGAATGATGTTAGAAATGCAGCTGCCAGGAAAAAGACAAAGAGGAGACATATGGATGAAGTTAGAGAGGACATGGAGGTAGTTGTAGTGAGGACAGAGGATGAAGAGGACAAAGTGAGATGGAGAAGGATGACTCACTGTGGCGACCCCTGAAAAGGGAAAATCTGAAAGAAGAAGAAGAAGGAGGAGGAAACTGGAGTATGGTGGGTCCATCACAGTCCCCGTCAAAGTTTATCATGGAACTTTCTAGTGCCTTGAAAGGCAGCACCTATTATTATCCACCTGACAAGCGTCCTGCTCTTCTATCAACTTTAATGCTGCCCAGACCTCAATGTGCTCGACCGGCTCGCCAACATCATGTGTGCTGTTACTGTTATTGACGTTTCAAGTTACCATGGCAACATAATTTGCAAACAAAGACACCATTTTTCTCATTAAAAGCACTGACAGGACTCTGCACAGCATCTAACGGACAGTGAGGTCACATGACCAAGGGTGAAGAGGTCTCTGAACAAAACTGAATAACTTGTGGAGCCATTTTGGATCAAGATGGCTGCCACAGCTACCTCAGAAAACTCAGAATTAACTATAACTCAGTCATTCTTTAAGGTATTGAGCATAAATGTGGTATGGTGGTAGCTGAGAGAGCGTTGATATACATTCTTGATACAAAACAACAATTCAAGATGGCTGCCTTAGCCAGCAGGGAAGAATATAAATAACTCAGCTACTTAAAAAAATATATAGAAGTTTGGTTTGGTGGTACCTGACAATGATAATCAACACATTCTGAATGCAAATCTAAAAATTCAAGATGGCCACCAAAGCTAATTACAAATGGATATAACTCAGATGTTTTTAGAGCTATTCAGCTGAAATTTGGTGTTTTTGTAGCTGAGAACAATCCCTGATAGACTCTGATTCAAATCAAAAGTCCAAGGTGGCCGACTTTGCTAAAAATGAAAAATACTATAAATCAGCCACTTTTAGAGAAATTAAGATGAAAATTAATGTGGTTGTAGATGAGAGCAATGCCCGACACATAGTACTGTCAAATCAAAATGTTGGCCACCATGTGACAGTCCCCATTGAATTTTCTCCAGGAGCTTTCTAGTTCATTCATTGCTGTTTCCATTCTATTGGTGATTGCAAGTAAAAACCAAAAGTTGTTTTAAAGCCCTTTGATTTTGTGCACCTTCATTTTGTTTTCTTTTTATGCATCGACTTCAATCCCTTCACTCCACAACTCTGTTTTTATTCAACTTTTAAATGGATTTCATCTTTTCTTCTCACCACTATAATCATCCTAAAAAAGCCTGCAACTTGTGAACCTGGGGAACTCTAAATCCCCTACCCTGTCTCCTCCACACAATAACACACCACAGCGTGCACACAGTAACACACCACAGCGTGCACACACACATACAAACAGTGGCAGGGATCTAAGGCATTCATGGGCTGATGATTCCGATAATCCAAGTTCAAATACAATTCCTGGATCACAGGATTTAAATGACATTATATAGAAATTAGATTTCTCATCTAGAGCAACTGCACCTCTTTCGATCCCATCTCTTTCTAATTACACTACTTTTTGCTCAATCTGCACCTGACTCTTTCTCCCGCTCTCTTTTTGTTCATACTGCTTGAATAGAGATTGCGTTATTCTTTAGGTGCACAATGCATCTATTACAATGCAAAGTAAGCCAGGAGCTGCTGTATATCCCCTGTGATGGCTCCCCGGTGAATTGACAGCGTGTTTGATTCACGGTTGGGCCGGGGTCTTACAGAAAGCAAAAGGGAGCCCATCCAGGCTTCTTTGTGCAACTAACAGTGAATATTTACAAATAGAGATCCAGTTAAGCTCAGCCCTGAGAAAATGTTAGAAACTAAAATCATAAAGGATGTATGTGTAATATGAGCTTCTCCCAAAGTGGTGTGAGTGCTACTGAGGTCAGTGCTCATTTGCAGTGTGTGAATTTCAGGATGCACGGAGCTGTCTGATGGGGTGAACACAACATCGAGGTCACCAGGACGTTGCCACTCTTTGTGCAGGAAATCTGGCTGGCTGGCTTAAAGAAACTAAAGAGATATTTGCAAAACTGTAGGGTTTCAGTTTTTCCCTAAAGGTTCCTGAGCTCCAGGGTGACGCCCATGAGCAGCAGCTGGAGGTAGTTCCACTGGCTGGCTCCAGGAGTATACAGGCCTTCAGATGAGCTCCATTCCCTGCTGGAGTATTACCTACCAGTACATGTGTCTCCAGTCTTTATTGTACGAATTACCAAAGAATACTTAACGTACTTCTTTTATTAGTGACACCTGGTCCAGGGGTTCGAATGGATCTATAGACAGTACACGGAGCACGAGCGCTAAATCGCATTGTGGGAGGGGTGTGTGTGGAACCAGTCTTTGTCTGCATACACCCTTCGAAAAAAGTTACATCAGAGGGTGATTAATTTTTTTTCTGTTGTTAAACTCCTCATGACAGGAGGAAATGGCAGCAGCATACGTTTTAATCGTGCTGAAGGCAGGTTTCTGTCCATCAGCAGCTGCAGACAAGAGAAACTCAACTTAAAAGGGAAAGAGGTTGGATCTACATCCCTCGCCAAGCACCATGTCTGAAAAGCTGCCCACCTGGCTGTGTAGCAATCCGTGGTGCAAGTCACACGTGCACTCTGGATCTTGTGGCCCATGTCCTGGGAGAAACCCAATCTCTCTAAACGTTCACATTCAGCAGCTAGGCCCAGAGACGTTGACCTATCACAGGGGCTCCTGATCGCTCTCCCACTTGCAAGGCCAAGGCAACTTCCATGGTAAGCTCGTGTAGATGTTGAGGTTCTCCTTAGGAGAGACAAGGATGGAGAAGATCAGGAATGAGATCATCAGAGGTACAGCACAGGTTGAACAACTGGGAGATAAAGTTAGAGAGGACACACTGAGATGTTTGGACATGTCCAGAGGAAAGACAGTGGTTTGGACATGTCCAGAGGAGGGACAGTGGTTTGGACGTGTCCAGAGGAGGGACAGTGGTTTGGACATGTCCAGAGGAGGGACAGTGGTTTGGACATG
>NC_056503.1:51360525-51360717 GCF_014905685.2 Nematolebias whitei
GACAGTGGTTTGGACATGTCCAGAGGAGGGACAGTGGTTTGGACATGTCCAGAGGAGGGACAGTGGTTTGGACATGTCCAGAGGAGAGACAGTGGTTTGGACATGTCCAGAGGAGGGATAGTGGTTTGGACATGTCTAGAGGAGGGACAGTGGTTTGGACATGTCTAGAGGAGGGACAGTGGTTTGGACATG
>NC_056503.1:51360817-51364295 GCF_014905685.2 Nematolebias whitei
GGGACAGTGGGTATATTGGTAGAAGGATGTTAGAAATGCAGCTGACAGGAAAAAGACAAAGAGGAGATACATGGATGAAGTTAGAGAGGACATGGAGGTAGTTGGAGTGAGGACAGAGGATGAAGACGACAGAAACAGATGGAGGAGGATGACTCACTGTGGCGACCCCTGAAAAGGGAAAATCTGAAAGAAGAAGAAGAAGGAGGAGGAAACTGGAGTATGGTGGGTCCATCACAGTCCCCGTCAAAGTTTCTCAAGGAACTTTCTAGTGCCTTGAAAGGCAGCACCTATTATTATCCACCTGACAAGCGTCCTGCTCTTCTATCAACTTTAATGCTGCCCAGACCTCAATGCGCTCGACCGGCTGACCAACGTCATGTGTGCTGTTACTGTTATTGACGTTTCAAGTTACCGTGGCAACATAATTTGCAAACAAAGACACCACTTTTCTCTTTGAAAAAACTGACAGAATTCTTCACAGCCTCTAACTGACACAGTGAGGTCACATGACCAAGAGTGAAGAGGTCTCTGAACAAAACAGAATAACTTTTGGAGCCATTTTGGATCAAGATGGCTGCCACAGCTACCTCAGAAAACTCAGAATTGACTATAACTCAGTCATTCATTGACTTATTGAGCTGAAATTAAGTATGGTTGTAGCTGAGAGGGAGTTGTTATACATTCCTAATGAAACTCAAAAATCCAAGATGGCCGCCTTAGCTAAAAGAGAAAAAAATGCCGTAACTCTGCCATTTTTCAGCGATTCAGCTGAAATTTGGTGGAATTTAGTGGAAGCTGAGAGCGAACCCAAACACATATCACTGTCAAATCAAGCATTTAAATCGGCAGCAGCCTGGCAGTCCTCGTCAACATTTCTCCAGGATCTTTATAGCTGCTAGTATCACTCAGCCCTCTGTGAATAGCCAGCGGCCATCAGGGCACTAATGATCCATTGTTAGGTTGATATTCCTCCTTGATCATGTGAACATCTGGTTCTGGATGTCAACATCAAACTGGTTGAGCCACTATAAGAAGGTACTATTTATAAGACTGAGTTTGTTGCAGCTCCTCGGACTGAAGAAGTCCTTTGGATAAAAGATGAAACTTTTCAACAAGAAGAACTCGTCCAGATGACCTGATTTAACCTTGTTAGATTTTTCTACCTGGATTAATGAGCATGCATCAAGATAAACACGAAATTGCTACTGAAAACATTGGGACATATTTTAATATGTCATTTTAAACAAAGTCTATTTTATAACTAAAAATGTGATTGTGGTTTTTTTGGAGTGTGAAAAAAGATCATAAAGCCATTCCAATATTACTAATCCAGTTTACAAGAAATTAGGCTAGCCTTAAACCGTGCATTACCTTGAAGAACACTATTATCTCAAGCACATTTGTTGAGAGGGTTTCTTTGCTAACTTCTAACATTTAACCGTAAGTTCTTATTCTAATAAAAGAAAAGTGTAATTCTGAAAAAGTAAAGCTGAAGATTGGGAATGCAGATCCATAAAAGGAGAACTGGTTTCAACATCTTAATGATCAGATTGTGAGACTCCAGCATCAGTAATTATCCTGGAATAGCCACCCACAAACTTCTGTCACTGACTATCAGTAACTTGGGTGTTTGTCGTAAGTGGAGCGCGGGACTGTGTACTGTGTGTGACGAGGCAGAGATGGGCCCAGATAACAGGATCCTGCCAAATCTTGATTAGATCTGCTCCAATGTTTGTCCTCCAGTACCAGGGATTACATGATTTATTGGAGTTTCCTTGGTGTGTGTCACTGTGCGAACTCTCCCACCCACGCCCCCATGGGGAAGTCCATTCCATCAAACTTCATGCAAATGCAGCGGCTACTCCCCCGACCCCCCACCCACCCACCCATCTCCTCTTTCTCTTCATCTCCTCATCTCTGCAGCTTGTTTGACTCTCTTCTCCAACTGAAGCACCTTAGGGTGACTCTGGTCATTTTCTCTATTCATGAGCTGCATGACTGCAAAAAGGCAACGACGAAACAACAAACCGATGAACCACCACGTGTGAGAATAATTTGTTTAATATAGGCCAGTTCATAAAATGTGGTGAGTTATAAATGAAAGGTGACAAAAACTACAAGTTCTCTTAATTATAATAGTTTATATCAATGTTTGTAAATTTAGACAATAGTTTATTCAGACAGTAGTTTTGAGTTTCTGCGCATCATGGTTCAAACTCTGAATCTCAAAATGTATTTTTGATTGGTGTTCATGGTCTTCTGGGGTAGTGGTTGCTCATCGGTCAGTGTCTCTTGTAATGAGGCTGCAGGGTTGAATCCAGGTTGGATCAGAAAGGGCAGTCAGTGTAAAATGATTCCAAATCTTCTGTGCGTTTGCTCACTGTGGCGGCCCCCGCAGAAGGCAACAGCCAAAAATTAAAATAAGTACCGATACGTTCTTCCACCTGTTGTAAGGACACAAACATATTCAGTTTATTTACTATAAAGGAACATGTCAGTGTTTGGTGTGTTTGTTTTGTGCATTGAGTTATATTGTTTCTTGTAATTTCTTGTGTTTATTATTACAGTATTTTGACACATATTTAGCCAATTTATTTAAAAAATATTCTTGCATTCAGCATGTTTCAGTTTATGACCCTGTCCACAGAACAGATCGTTGGGTTATCATTGAGGGAGTAGTCTCCAACAACCCCCAAAAACATCAACAAAGTTCATGCTCAGTCATCCAGGTATCAAATCCAATAATTCTCAATTAGGTCATCTGGACAGTTTATTTTTTATAGAGATGTTTTGCCCTCTATCCGGAGGACTTCACCAGTCTGAGGAGTTCCAGTAAACTGTTTCCCCACCAAGCAGTAAACTTCTTAAGTGGACCAACCAGTTTGCTGGAGCTAAGATGGTTTCTGGAGATCATTAAGTGCTCATAAAGGGCAACATGTGTGATTGCTGAGCTCTTTTTGGAAGGCTGTATAGATTTAGCAACATGCAGTCAGGTCATCTGGATGGTTTCTGAGACATTTTATCCTTCATCTGAAGGACTTCTTCAGTCTGAGGATCCACCAAACCAAACTGAATACCACAAACAGCTCACTCCCAGAGTGGGAAAAAACAATTTGTTGGTGATAAGATGGCCTCCAGGGCCCGCTCTCTCCCCTGTTAACTCCTCTAAGGCAGACTCCTCACCTTAGAGGAGTTGACGGGGGAGAAAGCGGGCCCTGGAGGCCATCTTATCACCAACAAACTGTTTGGAAACATGATTTCTTCCAGCTGAGGTGGCTGTCTAAACTGAAGCCCATATTGTCCAAAAAGAACCTGGAGACAGTAATACATGCATTCATTACATCTAGGCTTGATTACTGCAATTCACTCCTGTTTGGTATCAGTCAGACCTCCATTGCACGACTACAACTGGTCCAGAATGCAGCAGCCCCATTTTTAACCAGTACAGGCAAAAGAGAGCACATTACACCAGTTTTGG
>NC_056503.1:51364395-51366324 GCF_014905685.2 Nematolebias whitei
CCCCCCCCCCCCCCCCCCCCCCATCTCTCTGATCTGCTACAACCGTATGTCCCACCACGCTCCCTGAGGTCAGCGGACCAGTTGCTCCTCACAGTTCCAGGAACTCGTCTTAAGCGCAGAGGTGACAGGGCCTTCTCTGTAGCAGGACCAAGACTTTGGAATGAGTTACCTCTGCTTGTCAGACAGGCCCCCCCCTCTCGGTTTTCAAGTCCCGTTTAAAAACTCTCTACTATTCAGTATCTTTCAACACCAGATGATCTGTGTTTTGATCCTGTATGCTCCACACTGGTTTGTCGTCATTATCTGCATCGTTTTTATGTCTATATTCTGATTTACTTCATTTTGTATGTTGCTTTGTGTGTTACCTGTTGTTCTGTCTGTACAGCTCTTTGGTTGGCCTTGTAGCTGTTTTAAGTTCTCTATAAATAAAATGGTATGATATAGTTGGAACTGCTCAACCTCACATACAAGCTCTGGTTCCTTACCTGACAGTGAGGTTATGTTCCCCAATCCTAGATCTAGTCTATGCCATCAAGAATTGGCATGGCCAGGAACCCTCCCTCACCTGCCACCCAGCATCCATAGTGCTCGACCTTGACGGACCTCCCTGCAGGTGGCTAAGGTCCCAGACAACAGACACCCTGGATCACACAGGTACTCAAGCCCTACAACACATTAACGTGGTGATTCTGCAGAAGTGTGTTGAAGGATTCATGGATTCATGAACAATGTATTTGCAAGACTGCAGTCATCAGTCAGTCCACTCAAACAAGTGAAAACTGTTTTAAAACACTGTTCAAACCTGCAAAAAATATATTTTTTTTAATCCTTGTGGAATAACCAAAAAATAAATAAATCATTTTGTTAAAAATATATTTAATAAACAGTAATACATTATTATTGCAGGTTAAAGGTTGTTTGGCAATGCATATATGGGCATCTGTGGCTGAGTGGTTAGAGCAGTCACCCTCCAATGGGAGAGTTGGAGGTTGGATTCCACCAGCAGTCACATGCTGAAGTGTCCCTGAGCAAGACACTGAACCCCTCATTGGCTCTGATGTGTCGCATGGTGTATGAATGTGATAAAGCTCTGATTAGTCTGTAAAGATTCAGATTATCTTTGTAGAGATCTTGTAGAGCGCTGTATGAATGTGTGTGTGGAGGTAAATGAGGGTGCAGATTGTGTTGTAAAGAGCTTGGAGTGTCTTGATTAGATAGAAAGATGTGATAGTCCATACAGTCCATTTATTTGTAATTTATGTATCACTGTAACGAACTACTTGCAGAAAGTGAAACAAATATGTTCCTCTTCCTCTCTTGAGATTCAGCTGGATGTCCTCCGAGGGAGTAATGCTGATGTGAAACTACTGTTGACCATCATTTACAGCCCTCCGTCCTCCCCCTGCCACATCCAGTGACAAACTAAATCCACCACACACATAAACATATACTCATCCTGCAAGTGTTCTTCCTTTTTACATTTATCCCTGTTTTCTTTCTCTCTTTCTGTCTTCCTAGCTGGGCGTGAAGATGGCAGCAGCATGCTCCAGCGGAGGCAGATCCCATCTACCCGTCTGTGTCATCGTAAAACATTCCCGAGGAAGGTTGTGACCTCTTTGGCCTTTCAACCCATGTGCAGGCAAAGAGTTGGGAGGGAGGAGGGCTCCATGTGGTGGCATAACTATCCACACCACATTAGCACATGAGAAGTGAGATCAGTGTCTGAGCAGGTAACAAAACATGACTAAACACCTGCTTTAAAAAAGAATCAGAGCAGGTCACGTTAGGGGTCACCAGTATATGTTTTTGTTGAATTCACACAAGATTAATAGTTCAAGCACATACACATTTAAACACACTCATCACATACAATAGATGGATGGATGGATGGATGGATGGATGGATGGATGGATGGATGGATGGATGGAT
>NC_056503.1:51366724-51378657 GCF_014905685.2 Nematolebias whitei
TATATATATATAAAGGGGTGTATGGGTGTATATATACTGTATTTATACATATAGATGCATATCAGTACAAATGAAAGTGAAATATAAAAAAAGTCAAACATGTATTTTATGCAAATAATTACAAAATGTGCTGTTGTATTCAAACTTTTTTTTTCTATTTTACACTGTACCTCATATTGTTGTTATTTTCATTTGTGTAGTGTTCATAGATATTTTGCCCATGGGCAGCTGGGAAGAATGCAGGAGCGGTGGTTGCACCCTCACTGGACCGATGCCACTGAAGCAGTGCATCATAGGTCACGTCCTCATCCGTGTGCTTTGTATGACAGCCCAGAAACATGTACAGGCGTGTTGCATGCATCCAGTGTTGTGCAAGCTCACATTTCACAGGAAATCACTTAAAGTTCAGTTCACATAGGTTCATTTTATTCATGTTCCTAGTTCACTTTTTAAAATTCCTGAATTAAATGTTCCAAGTCAAACACAAACAGCCTTAGATAGAACTAGCATTCATTTATATTTTAACAAGACAAAACAAATATTGTTTGTGTGGTTAATGACGTCATGCAGCAGTTTGTCTTTATTACTTAATCTGACATTTTTTAATCTGTTTTTTTCTCAATGTTTACCATTATCATTATGATTAAATGAAGGTTAATTAATTAATAATATCAATAATATTTAATAATAATAATGATTATTATTATAATGATCCCACAGAAAGTACTATTTATACCTTCAATACAATTCCAGATAGCCGACATTAAAACAAAGGCCAATGTCTTTTGCACAGCCAGTTTTCAGACATATAGTTCAGATTAAATGTGGTTACAGCTCAGAGTCACACTCAACATTTCTTCATGAGACAAAATGCAATTTACACGGTGCATCATGTAACAAACACGGTTTGACTAAAGCTGTTCTCACTCTCTTCTTATCGTTTTTCATCTAAAACTTTAAGTCTCATGTTTTTCCACATCAAGTGTTCCTTTTAGATCATGTTCCTTGGTAACTGTATAAAGTCACTTCCTGTGTGTCAGTCCCACCTCCCCATCGGACTCCCTGCTGCTGGGAGTGATGGAGCCACGAGGCCGAGTCTGACACCATGGTCTCATTCTCACTGCAGAGCCCCGACACAGAGGCACAAACAATTGGGCCTCCCTCCCACAGTCACAGCTCTGTGTGAGTGTGTGTATGTGTGTGTGCGTGTGTGTGTGTCCTTGTTTATGCTACTTTGTGAGGCCCATTTTTCCAACTTATACTGCATTGTGAGGACCAACTGCTCCTTATGGGGCCCAAAGCCCGGGCCCCATAAGAAGAAGTCCCGTTGGTGGGTTAGGGGCTAGGTTTAGGACTAAGGTGTGAATTGAGGATGTGTTAGGTTTAGGGTTAGGTATGTACTGGTAATGGTTAGGTTAAGGATAAAGGTCATGGTTAGGCTATAGAAATGAATGAAAAATGAATGGAAGTCAAAGCAAAGGCCCTATAAAGATAGCAAAACAAACCTGTGTGTGTGTGTGTGTGTGCGTGTGTCCTTGTTTTTGCTACTTTGTAAGGCCCTTTTTTCCAACTTATACTATGTTGTGAGGACCAACTTGTAACTTGCTGTTACAAGAAAAGAGATGCTTTTCAGTTAATAAAAGACTGAAAATGGGTCATATTTGTGAATATGGATTGGAAGATGGGCCAGAGGTGCTTGCAGGGTCCACGCTGTTCCACTGAGACAAGCCTGGTCTGGGTTCAAACCCACTGCAGTCTGGGGGTCTGGGGGTGTCAGACTGACTGACTGGTGTCATAACACTTCCTGCACACATCACGTTCAGTACTTAGAAATTATATGTAATGATTCTAATCAGCTCGGTTTGCTTCATGTTTGTATTTGTTTTGATCTGTGTGTTTGTTTGTTTGTTTGTTTGTATTTTTAACAAAACTTCTCATGAATCACTAAACAAGGACGTTTTCAAAACATGATCATTGGCATGACATCTACAACTGAATAACTTTTGGAGTCAAATCAAGATGGCTGCCACAGCAAATCAGTTTTATAAAACACAACAATGGCACTTGTTCTGACACTTTTATTAATATTGAGCTAAAACTTCAAACGATAGCTGACAATCTGTTTCCAGTGATTGTGTGACTTCGTTTCAAACTTGACGGTACAGTAGTCCCTCGCTACTTCACGGTTCAACTTTCGCTCCTGTTCTGCAGAGCCTGCTCAGTAAAATTTAGCAGCTACATATACAGTACTGTACATATGTTGTTAAAATGGCTTATGTTTAGGAGCTTAGAACATTGCAAGAGTGTGGGAAGGGTTTCTACAGCCTTAAAATATAAATAAATGCTAAAATAAATATAGCGTTGCTACGTCGCGTATTTTCACTTGTTGCAGGGGGTCTGGAATGTAACCAGGGTGGAAATTAGCACCGGCCACTGGTCAAATGTGGGTAAATGTTTGAAGTGGTGTGTAAATTTGAACAACACACCAGCCACAGTGGCAGGTTTGTAATTTGAACAGAAAAAAAGTGTTCAGTTTGTGCTCCAGGAAGATTCTTCAGTGATTATGAATGGTTCTGCAAGTAAATAATCAGTTTACTAATAAGCATGTATCATAAAGTTAGCTGCCTTAGTCTTATAGTGACACGTCGTGATGTGTAGTACTGCCAAGCAGCAACACTTCATACACAGTGTATGTAAACAGAGTGCAGTCATTTTGGTGTTGCAATTAAAGTTATTACCGTTTATGTAAAAAATCAAATGACGCTATATAATATTGTTTTTTCTCCTTCATTGCAGATTAGATGAAAAGAAGGGAACACAGACAGGCAGCACCTGGCTGAAGTTGATGTCTCACCTCCACCCAGTCAGTGCTGGAAAACACAAAACAAGGTGAGAAGTCCAGACAATGAACGCAAGTTGTGAAGTTGTCCAGGACTTTCAATTATAAATTAAGTACTAATCCACCAAGGGCCTGGACCCAAACTGGCAACCTGCATGGACCAGCACCAGTGGACTGAGAAGGTCTGATGCTCAGTGAGGAAAGCAAAGATCCATGTCCTGGACAGTCCCTGTGAGAACTTGCAGAACTGATTTGCTGACATGAGCTACAGGGTTCTTCATGTAACCACCTCCACCGCCGACTGTGAGAGAGGATTTAATGTGATGAAGCTTGTTAAAAGCAACTGGAGGTCTAGACTTCCAGTAGCTGCTCTCTGACCTCATGATGGTCCAGCTGTCAACACCCTCAATTGAGGGTTTTGACCCCACACCTTCCATCCAGCTGTGGCTCCAGGACAGCATAAGACCAAGACGGCCTGACTTCCTGCAATACAGGAAGGGACAGGAAGTGAAAACTCTATTAGAATCTGAGTCAGATGATGATTAGTGATATAGAAGGCACAAAGTAAAGAAAGGACTTTGTGAAGGTCATGGTTGTGTAGTCTGTTAAAGTTTGTTAGTGATTATTTAAAAATAACGTATCGCACAACACAACTGTTAATGTGTTCATGTTAAATCAGTCTAAGTACATATGGTAAACTTCTTCACTCAATGGTTTGTCTGACAGAGTTAAGAATAAATCATATAATTTAGATCATTTGATTGTACTGGTGGGGTTTGTAGCCAAAAACAAAATATAGTGACTGATGGAGAAATGTTTAATTTCCACCCCTGAATGTAACACCCACCATGGAAGAGGGACTACTGTACTGTTGTAATTAACTGTTTGTTTGTTAGCAAAATATTTCATGGACCGCTGGATGGATTTAGAAAATGATTAATGGATGTATATGTACAATTGTTCATTGTTTGGAGTCAACCCAGTTCAATACAGCCTCCCAGTAAATGAACTTAGAGAGAAATGTGTAGTTTTTACAGATATTAAACTACATGTATGGTGGTTGTATCTAAGAACTGTCCACGCACATTGAGCACAACATGTCAGTGATGACAGTGGGAGTCTAGCTTGTTTGCCTGTTAGCAAAACTTTACTTGAACCAACAAAGTCCATGCTCAATGATCCAGGTATACGATCCAACATTATTCAGTCAGGTCTGTGAGCAGTGTCACCCCTGCAACATGTGACCTCTTATTCCTAGTTCAACTGGGTGGTGCTGCTGCTATTAGTTTAATGATGTTTCTGTCTAAAAGTAAAAGTAGCTCACTCGACAGCCGACATTTTAATTCAACTTTTATTTCTACAGGTTATCCTCAGTGAGCCTCCAGGACTCATTTACAAGAGAGACCTGGTTTAACAAAGAACGCAGGTGAGTTACAGACGACAACAGACAATCAACCCATATAAAATAAAAAAGTAGATAGAATTAATGCTATGAAAAAGAAACAAAAACAGCTACATCATAAAGCGTATAGAAAACTAAAAACAGGAACATCTGCAGGAACGTATCAGATGTTTGAAGACACTTAGAGAGTTCAAAGGTCGAGAGATTCAGATCTTTTTACAAGATATTCCAGGAAACAGGAGCAGAGTTGGAGAAGGTCCTTTTGTCTAGTTCAGTCCTCACTGAGGGAACACTGCAGGTAATGATGTCCTGAGAGCGCACTCCGTAGCTGCACTCACACAGAGACATGTAGGAGGAGATGTATGAAGGCAGCAGACCAAGAAGTGATTTAAAGATGAAGATGTACCAGTGAGAGAGTCTTCTTCAACCCTTTTGGTCAAGGCTGCTCGTCCTGAGCCTGGTTCTGGTTCTGCTGGTGGTTTTGTCCTGTTAATGGGCTGTCGTTCCTTTCCACTGTCGCCAAAGTGCTGCTCAGGGTGGAAGATGGTGACAAAATGAAAATTGGACCCAATCTGCTGACTCCAACAAATACTTAACTTTTACTATGAATGTTTCATAATAAAGTGTTTGTGAACTGAAATTAATTGAATTGATGTTTTTTATGACGATTCCAGAATCTGACAAGAGATACAATGAAAATCACCACATTTGAATCTAGGGGTCTGACCAACAGCTCTCCTTGTGTGAATAGAGTACGCTCCACCTCTCTCGCACATCTAGCCACCACCCCACTCCACACACACACACACACACACACACACACACACACACACACACCACCCTGGTCAACAACTGCCACACTACTGTAGCTGTAAGCTAGCGCTGGTTAAGATGCTGGAGACACAGCGCTCTACTGTACATTAAACAACCTAACGAACGCTTGCTACAAAATCAGTTTAGTGTTCCCTGATCATAAGAAAGACTAAACTTATGGAAACAGATGTTACAGCATACATCTACATTTAAAATACATACAACAAAGCACAACTAACTTTAAGCCTTTAATTTAACCATTTAGCCTAAAATGTAGTTATGACAGAAAATAGGAGATTTACCTGCAGTTACCTTTGTACAGATGAGCATGTGGTACTTCCTGTTTATAACTGTTGTATTCAGGTGCTCATGAGGTCAGGGCTTTATCATCTTTTACATTTCTCCAGACTCACTTTAGGTTTTGGTAAGTTGAATAAACTGTATCCCACCCTCTAAACTCTCAGGGTTACTCTGTCTGACTTACAAGTTATCCACTGACAACGTTTAACCATTTTTAAATGTTTTTTCACAAAATCCCTCTGATCACAGTGTTTGTGATGCAAAACCCGACAGTGTTTTGGGGAGGAAAAGGGGGTTGAGCTCCTGCAGGGAAAGGGCATTTCTCTTCAGCACAAACTGAGATCGCTGATCGGTCAATTGCTGACAAGCCTGTTGGATTGATTGACAGGTGGCATCAAGGATCCGACTCGTGCAAAACATTTCATAGATTTTACTGGCCCATTTGAATGTTATCATTTATTCCTTATTTATTCAACATTTATTCAAACTGTTGGTGAATCTAAGGTTTGAGAACTGTTTCATTACAAAATCCTCACAAGGGTTTCTTACATTTTCAGGAGTGCAGTAAAAATGTAGGGGTGCCTCCAAAAGAGGCTAAAATTGCCGCTGGTTGTAAAATTAATTGAACTGACTGCGTTGAATTTTAATCTCAATCTGATTTTTTTCCCTGTAGTGCATTACCCTGAAATGACTTTTGTTGGGAATTGTGTCCAAATAAATCAGGTGAAATGTAATGGTTATGGCATGAGACTGTCTTCTATCCCTCACAGAGGCTGAGGATGTGCACATCGTCTTATTTGCCCAGCTTTGAATACACCACGGACACCGTGAGACCACAAGGCTTTGACTTGGATCTAGGACAAAGGGACCCAGGGTCGTGTGGTGAGATGGATAATGTGAATCTTAATAAGAGCGACAATGTCATTATCTCCAAATCCACTGAGCTGCCTCGATGGGAGGTCATGCTGTCCACGGCCACTTTCCATCCTGCAATTGTCTGGCCATGAGACCGGGGGCATGACTGCCAATTCCATCCGGAGGATTTACGTCCTCCTCCACCAAATTCACAAAGTGCATGCAGGCTCATAAAGACGCCGAGAAGTGAGGAATCTGTCAAGATGACGAGGCCAAAGTCAACGAGCTTATTTTGTCTTTTGGTTGTAGGAGAGCATGAGGGAGACGAGGCCTTTGCTTCGCACCTGAATCCCCACCCCCACCCCCGACCGGAGCAAGGGGGCCTGCCTTTAAATGAGACAAACACTGTCAGATTTACACACTTCCATGGTTTCCACCAACCCCTGATAATCCCTTCCCAGAATAAATCGTCCCATTAAAATGAAATGTTGCCCATATAGGTTTAATAAATTGAAAACGCTTGTTTGAATCCTCGGTAATTTGGACAGAATCCCGAGCATGCAGTGAAGGCTGCAGCAAAATAAGATTATTTGCTGTGTATTATAATGTATGCAGCATTTTTTATGCCACCAAACAGTGTCAGCGAACCCCCTGATGAAATGTGTGCTTATTTATATGCAGTTATTCAGGTATGCAGTAAATTCCAATTACTTTTTAAGATTTCTATTTAGCATGAGGGGGAAATATGACAGGGAAGCTCTGTGTTTGAGCAGCATTGTAAATCTCGTTAACCTTCGCATGTGCAGCAAGGAATCTGAACATATTTCAGTGAATTAACAGTTTTTAACAACTGGCTTATAACTCTGGAAAATTCTTGTGATTTGACTGTTTTAGACATGTTTCCTGTTTTAAAGGTTTATTGGGAGGGATTCAGCTTTACGACAGGAAACTTCATTCAAACCCCTAAATTTGTTGCTTTTCATTAATAAATTATATGTAAAGGCAACGTCATGCCACAGAAAACCTTTAAATGGAAGAATGAATGCTTATGGGAAAAGAGCAGAAGGCGTATGATGAGTTGTATGCGATGCTGGACACTAAAGAGGGCGATTCGACTTGTACTGATTGGTGAGACATAAGGATCAGGCTGGAAAGGATGTGCAGCAGATTAGTCTCGTTAATGATAGAAATGGTAATGTTCTAACAAGTGAGAAAGGTGTGAGGGGAATATTGAAGGAATACTTTGAAGAGCTAATGATTGAAGAGAATGAAAGAGAAAAAAAAGTAGAGGTCATAGAAACTTTGGTCCAGGAAGTGGGAAAGATCAGTGAGGGTGAAGAGAACTTGGAGAGGTGGAGGTATGCACTTGAAAGAAGAGGAATGAAAGTCAGCCGTAGTAAGACAGAGTCCATGTGTGAATGAGAGGGAGGAGGTGGAACAGTGAGGCTACAAGGAGCAGAGGTCACAAAGGTGCAGGACTTCAAGGTCTAGGGGTCCACTGTCCAGGAACATGGGGAGTGTGGTAAAGAGGTGAAGAAAAGAGTCCAGGCAGGATGGAGTGGATGGAGAAAAGATTCAGGAGTGATTTGTGACAAAAAGGCGTCAACAAAGGTCAAAGGAAAAGTTTACAAGACAGTGGTGAGACTAGCCCCGCCCCTCGCACAGTGATTACTGGACATGGGCACCGGCAACCCCTGTGACCCAAAATGGAAGAAGCGGGTAAAAGATAATGGATGGATAAATGGATGGTGAGACCAGCTATGTTGTATGGTCTGGAGACAGAGACATGGACAAAAAGACAGGAAACAGAACAGGAAGTGACAGAAATGAAGACATTGAGGTTCTCCTTAGGTGAGACAAGAATGGAGAAGATCAGGAATGAGATGATCAGAGGTACAGCACAGGTTGAACAACTGGGAGATAAAGTTAGAGAGGACACACTGAGATGGTTTGGACATGTCCAGCGGAGGGACAGTGGTTTGGACATGTCCAGGGGAAGGACAGTGGTTTGGACATGTCCAGAGGAGGGACAGTGGTTTGGACATGTCCAGATGAGGGACAGTGTGTATATTGTAGAAAGATGTTAGAAATGCAGCTGCAGGAAAAAGACAAAGAGGAGACATATGGATGCAGTTAGAGAGGACATGGAGGTAGTTGGAGTGAGGACAGAGGACGCAGAGGACAGAGTGAGGTGGAGGAGGACTCACTGTGGTGACCACTGAAGAGAAAAAGGACAAAAGAAGAAGAATGTTTATGGGATAAATAAGATATACAAAATGTATATTCTTTGTTCAGCTCATTTAAAGAAGAGAAACTGTCATCTACATAAATTAAACTTTATCAGAAGTTAGATATTTAGGTTTAGACTTGATAGCATCATCATCAGATGCATTTGTAACCTGGTGGTCGTTGGGGAGTGGTGGCGCAGAGGTTAGAGAGGTGGGCTTGTGATCCGAAGATCGCCGGTTCACGCCCCGGCCCCGACAACATCAAAATTGTGGGTGGGGTAGGTGAAACACCCACACTTGCCCCCACCCTCATTCACCCCACTCTGGGCCCATGAGCAAGGCCCTTAACCCCCACCATGTGCTCCCTAAACAGGTCTCTCTTGAAAATGAGTTCTCGTGGCTCAATGAGACTAACCTGGATAAATAAAGGCTAAATGAAAAAAAAAAAAATTTGTAATGTGGTGGTCGTGGGCTTGGGGGGGGGACACATTGGTATGTGTGTGTGTGGGGGGGGGGGGGTCCTCCCCAAGAACTTTTTGAATAAAGTACATACCATTTCCTGCATTTTTGTGTGTTTTAATGGGTTGTTAAACATTTACATTTACCTACATAAGAAAACACTTGATTCAATAAGTATTTCAGAGAGCAACAAGAAGTAGCCTGACCAACAGCTCTCCTTGTGTGACTAGAGCATGCTCCACTTTTCTCAAACATCCTACTCCCCCCCCAAGTCAAAAACTGCCATAATTAAGGTACCGCTAAGCTAGCGATGCACAATACAAATGTGTTACCTAAGATGCTGCAGACATAGCGCTCAGCTTCTCTCACACATCTGAACCCCACACCACCATCCACAACTGCCAGCACTAATGTGGTGCTAAACCAGTAGACGAAACAGAGGTGTCTCCCCCTCCTCCCCATGTGAGCGCCCTGCCAAGGCAGACAACCTCGGTGTGGAGTTGTTGTAGGTAACTCGGAAAACCCGGAGTGGACTTTTATTGGTTTGAGAATTTTCCTATTAATCAAGTGAAATTTTTTTTTTTTTTTCATTTAGCCTTTATTTATCCAGGTTAGTCTCATTGAGTCATTTTCAAGAGAGACCTGTTTAGGGAGCACATGGTGGGGGTTAAGGGCCTTGCTTATGGGCCCAGAGTGGGGCGAATGAGGGTGGGTGTTTCACCTACCCCACCCACAATTTTGATGTTATCGGGGCCGGGGCGTGAACCGGCGATCTTCGGATCACAAGCCCACCTCTCTAACCTCTGCGCCAACACTCCGCCCAAATGGATTTGTTCACGTAGAAACAGAAAGAGTGCTGGATGAACTAATATTTCATGGTGGGTGTGTGTGTGTTTGGGGGGGGGGTCTAAATGAATATTTTTTAAATGTGGGGGGACATGTCCCCTTCACATATAATTTGATGTGACACCTAAAAACATTCAAAAGAATATAAAGCTATCAATATTTTTTATTCATAATTTAGTGCTTTCGTCTAATGATTCACTTGATTAATTTCACCAAATTGTTGACGTATGTCATCCCAGCACATCCGTGACCCGTTAGTCAGACTGAACCTGGTTAATCCCCGACTCTCTGGGGCCACATGGAGCTATTTAGCTCCTCCGCGATGCCTCCTGGGAGCTCTGACCAAAGATGAAATGAAATGAATAGTATTTATATTCATAATCGTACTGGAAACAAATTGACTTCCTCTTTGATTTTATGCAAATAAAAAAAATGATGCAAATAAAAACACAAAGTGATTCAGTTCCAGCCATGAAGACGTTGGAACTCACCGAAATCCTAAAAAATGTTGTGCACGTTTGAGTCAAGCAGCAGAACCTGCAGACCTGCTATACATCACTGAGTCATCAGGAAAAGCTTTAGTTTTAATATTTTATTCTAAAAATGTGAAAACTTTCAAACACATGTCTTCTTTTCATTTAAATAAATGTTGAGATAAATAAAGATCTTTGCCTTTATTAGAACAAATTCAGTAAGTCCTCATCAAAATGAACTACAGAACTTTTTTATCTTAATAATTTATTAAAGTGCAAGAATTAATTTTATTTCCACACAAATCAGCAGGACTCACATGAGCTCTGGTCTATTTCTTTGTTTAAACATGAAAACTACAAATAAATACCAACAACTTGTACTTTGTAGGTTTTATTACAAAAAATAGTAGTTTGTTTTATTGGTATAAAATAATGAGTTGTGATATGTTCATTGGTACATTTTAAAGCTCTGGACATGATGATTTTTTTTTTTTACTTTAGTGAACATGTTGAATTTGATGGGAGAAAAACTAGAATAATTTACTCTAAAGTTTTCTGATCTAAGAACAACTAAAGATCTTTAATGAAAACTCCATAATAAATTAATCAGACAAATACAACTGAGACCACGGACCTCTTTTGCAAAGGAGGTCAGGTCTGAGGCAACAAAACCATCACACAGACCCGAGGTCCAGCCTGGGGATTGAACACACGCCCTTCTTGCTGTGAGACAACAGTGTTTAACACTAATCCATCACACTCTCCCATGAACTCTTGACTTAAATGTAACTTGATGACAATTAAATTTAGTTCATTGTAAAATTAGTTTTCTTTTTACCGGTAATTGTTTTCACAGTGGGCAGCACGGTGGCGCAACTGGTAGAGCTGCTGCCTCTCAGCGAGCAGGTCCCTGGTTCAAACCCCGGTCCAGGGGCCTTCTGGGTGGAGTTTGCATGTTCTCTCCGTGCATGCGTGGGTTTTCTCCGGGTACTCCGGTTTCCTCCCACAGACCAAAAACATGCATGTTAGGCTGATTGGTAACTCTAAATTGTCCCTAGGTGTGAATGAGAGAGTGAATGGTTGTTTGTCTCGTTTGTCTCCATGTGTCCCTGTGATGGACTGGAGACCCGTCCAGGGTGTCCCCCGCCCCTCGCACAGTGATTGCTGGACATGGGTACCAGCGACCCCCGTGACCCAAAATGGAATAAACGGGTAAAGATAATGGATGGATGGATGGATGTTTTCACAGTTATTTGAAAATGTTTACAGGCATTTAATTTAATTCAGTTTATTTCTGTAGCTCCAAGTCAAACAGAAGTCGTTTCAGGAAAACTGAGGGGAAAAAAAATCACACACGTTATAAAAGACAAATATTAAAGTTCTGTATCTGAGGAAGCAGCAGGTTGTGTTGAATCTTCATCTCAGTCTCTCATCCTGAACAAGAACAGAGGAGACAGTGGGAAGAAAGAACTCCCTTTAGCAGGAAGAAACCTCCAGAAGAACCAGTTGCAGGACGAGCGTCCACCTGCTTCAACCAGCTGGCTCTGAGAGGACAGGAAGTAGAAACAGACACAGGATGACAGGTCCAGGTGAACTTTCTATAGTCCAGGTGTGGTTTCTATAGTCCAGGTGTGGTATATATAGTCCAGGTGTACTTTCTATAGTCCAGGAGTACTTTCTATAGTCCAGGTGTACTTTCTATAGTCCAGGTGTACTTT
>NC_056503.1:51378667-51380756 GCF_014905685.2 Nematolebias whitei
GTACTTTCTATAGTCCAGGTGTACTTTCTATAGTCCAGGTGTACTTTTATAGTTCAGGTGTACTTTCTATAGTCCAGGTGTACTTTCTTTAGGCCAGAAGGACTTTCTATAGTCCAGGTTTACTTTCTTTAGGCCAGAAGGACTTTCTATAGTCCAGGTTTACTTTCTTTAATCCAGGTGTACTTTCTATAGTCCAGGTGTACTTTCTATGGGAGGAATGACAAAGAACATGTTAAGATATAAATAATTAGAATTTGTTTAATCAATTTTCATTAGTGTCCAAAAATAAAAATAAAAAAGTCTCATTTTCAACAGAACGGAATTTTTGATGTTCTTTCCATTTAAATGTTGAAAAGTTGAAATAAAATTTGATCCTGATTTTTATTTTCCTGTACATTTTGTCAGATTTCAAAACTGTGATTTTGTTTGTCACCATGTTTGAGTGCATTCATCACTAAAACGTTTTAGAGATAAGTTGTTGTTGTTGTTTTTAGTCACAATGTCAAAACAACAACAACTAAAAACAGCTTCAGCATATGTTTCACCCTAAACATTGTTAACAACATATTTAACATTAGGGCAGCTGTGGTTGGAGCAGTCGTCCTCCAGTGTGAGAGTTGGGGGTTTGATTCCACCGGCATGTGTAAGACACTGAACCCCTCACTGTCTCTGATGTGTGTCCCATGGGTGAATGAATGTGTGTGTGGAGGTAAAGAGGGCGCAGGTTGTATTGTAAAGAGCGTTGAGTATCTTTATAAGACAACGGCTCTACAGTAGTCCCTCGTTTATCACAGGGGATCTGTACCTTGAAGCCAACAAGATAAGTGAAAAACTGCCAAGTAGTAAAAGTAGTAAGTTTATTTTAGTATACAGTAGTCCCTTACTACTTCGTGGTTCGTTTATCGAGAACTCGCTCTATCGCGGTTTTGCAAAATAAGATTGGACATGACACTCAAAGGGCTGACTGATGGATGAACGGCACGATCGACATGGAATTTTATTTTATTTTAAATAAATTATTTTAAACTATTTAGCACCTGCTGCACATTTCTGCAGAAAAAGCTTCCTGTTGCAGCTGATCAGCTGTTCAGCATGCAGAGAGAAGAAGTGGGCGTGGCCAAGAGTGTTTGCAGGTGGCAAACAGCAGAAGAGACAAAGAGCTGAAATCATGACTGTCTGTCTCTTTTAGAACATTTAGATTTTAGAAACGTTTAAAATTTGCAAGAGTGTGGGAAGGGTTTAAACCAACTTTTCCAAAAAATTTGCATATCATGGAAAAGTTGTTTAACTTCCATAATTCCATTCAAAAAGTTAATCTTTAACAGACGATAGATTCAGGGCCCACAGTTTAAACTATTTCAAGTATTTATTTGTTTATTTTTACATAATTTGATCTTCCAGCTCATGAAACCCACAAAAACAGGATTTCAAAAAATTAGAATACTGTGAAGACATCAGTCCAAATGTTGCAGGACATGAATGTTTTAAACTGAGTGTGACACTAATCATCTACTAAACTCAAAGCACCTGCACAGGTTTCCCCAGGTGTCATTAAATTGATTCAGTTGATGCACCAGCAACAGAGATGACCGTGGGCTTCAGTGGATCATCAAACAGAGAAGATCCAGAATCTGTCAGAGATCCAGAAAGAGTGGAATGAGGCGGAGTCACAGCTTCAAAAACCACCACATTCAGATTCAGGAGATGGACTACAGCTGTTGGGTTCCTCTGTCCTCTTTTCAGATGAAAGTTCATTCAGATATCAAGGTCCAAGGTTTGGAGGAAGAAGGGTGAGGAACAGAAACCATACTGGTTGAGGTCCAGTGTGAAATATCCACAGTCAGTCATGATCTGGGTGCAATGTCCGGTGCAGGTGTTGGTAAACTCTGCTTTCTTCAATCCAAGGTCACAGCAACAGTCTACCAGAATGTTTTAGAGGACTTCATGATTCCTTCTGCTGAGGATCTGTATGGAGATGCAGAGTTCATCTTCCAGCAGGACATGGTCCCTGCCCATGCTGCCAGAAGCACCAGAACCTGGTTTGATGCCACAGCTTGACTGGCCAGCCAACTGGTCGGACCTAAACCCC
>NC_056503.1:51380856-51382320 GCF_014905685.2 Nematolebias whitei
ATATATATATATCTTAGGGTTATGAAGGGCAGTGGTTAGTCCTTTTTTTTATAAATTTTGCAACGCTTCTGATTCAAACAAACACACACATGCAGCATTTCACACATATTTTTCCTTCTTTAACTCCCTGAACCTAAACACACACGCCACTGAGATATATTAAGTCTCTGACTAACATTTCTAATTTTCTTATGTAAAGATGAAGCCACAGAATTGTGATGTGGTTTTGTCATAAACTCTCTCAAAAAAAGGAAAAAATGTAAGTTTTGTATATTGAAATAAATCATTAAAAATGAATGGAATTTGATCAATGTAAAGGAAGAACATCAATCCAAAAATTTACTTTAAATAATTTTAGTTGACAATAAACGTTAAACTTTTTTATTTTTTATTTCATACTTTGAACATAGTAGAATTATAGTTTATCTCATCCTGACTATTTGATCCAAACGCATTTTAAAGAATTATCTCTGTAAGCACGGGATAAAATAAATCCTGTAAAATAATGTTCTAATGAGATTTATCTTTGGCACATTTTCATTGTTCTTTCTACATTTATTTTATTCTAAAGTGGCCATTTATTTAGTTTGTCTGTCACTGTATACTTTAGTGTTTTTTGATTATTCCAATATATTTGGTTATATTTTGTAACAGCTCTTTTTCAACATATAAATTCCGCTGAGCAGGAAAAAACAGCCCGTTTGTTTGTCTTAAGACTGCTTTTTAGTCATTCTGGCATCAATACTGACAGCTTATCGCCGCCTCACAGCATGACCCAAACAAAGCCTTTATTTGTCTCTTTAAGTGTGGAGAGAATTCCTGTATAAAGGAATAAGCTCCTGCTTTCTTCAGACTGAGGGAGAAGGACAAAGAAAGTGAGCCGGACAATCGCAGAGACCCCAATGAACGCTTTGAGCCTTATTTATTAGTTTTAGGAATTTCCACGGTTAATTTGCTGTGAAATGCAGCAATGAACATGGAGATAATTTCCTGAACAAAACCTGCAGTAATGAGCGTGCAGCTAGATGTTGGAGACGGTCAAACTCCTCTGGGTTTGGCTGCCGCTCCGCTCAGGGAGACCAGCCAAGGCAGCAGCTATTTTTATCCCAATCTTTTCTGCTAAAATACTGTTTTACTTCTACATCATCCAGCTGCACCTATCCTCTGTCATTTCCTTTGTCTCATCCTGTTCTAATCACAGTGACGGATGCCTGCCAACTTACTGTTACAATGTTGTACGCCTGCAGTTCAGGGCTGTTCAGCTAAACTGCTCAGGGGGCAGAGTTACTGAAAGCCAGCGGCTCAGAGGCCGGACATCCAGGAAATAAAGTCATTCTGTAAATAAACAAGTATTACAATGATCTGTTACCTTTTAAATGGGTTTATTTTGTTGAATTGAATCATAAATGCAATAAAAACAATCCAAACCCAAACACAGAACACCACCACCCAATTATATATATA
>NC_056503.1:51382420-51385416 GCF_014905685.2 Nematolebias whitei
GTCCTTTTTGACCATGTGATCAGCTGGTTTTGGTTGTCAGCAGCAAACTGGTTGATCCACTCTGAGAAGGTGCTATTTAAGAGACTGAGCAGAATACAGCACCTCAGACTGAGGAAGTCCTCAGGATGAGAGACGAAATGTTTCTACATTTTGTTGTTGTTTTGCTTTGTTTTGTTTTTTGAATGTCCAGAGGACCAGATTGAACTTTTTTAGATTTTTCTACCTGGATTATTGAGCATGCATCAGGATAAAAGAGCCAGCTATGTTGATCAAGAATCAGCTTTTCACCAAGACCAAGTACAAGAAGAACGGATACAGAAGATAGATGGTTAAGAGTTGGAGTGAAAAACTGTTTTTCGAAATTAGAAAAACTAACTTTAAGCAAAGAAGGAAGACTCAGTTTTCAACTGTTCAGAATACCCGCCAAAGAAACTTTGAGAAAGTTCCCGGATCTTATCTGGGAATCTTTCAGGTTGGAGCTTGCATGTTCTCTCCGTGCTTCATGGGTTTTCTCCCACAGACCAAAAACATGCATGTTAGGCTGACTGGTAGCTCTGACTTGTCCCTGTGATGGACTGCAGACCTGTCCAGGTGTCCCTGTGATGGACTGGAGACCTGTCTAGGTGTCCTTGTGATGGACTGGAAACTTGTCCATTTGTCCCTGTGATGGACTGAAGACCTATCCAGGTGTTGCTGTGATGAATTGGAGACCTGTCCATGTTGTACCTGTGATGGACTGGAGACATGTCCAGGTGTCCCCCGCCTCTCACACAGTGACTGCTGGATATGGGCACCAGTGACCCTGCGACCTGGAAAGTAAGAAGTGGGTAAAGTTGAAGGATGTATGAATGGACAACATATGACAAAGTTATTGTCATATGTTGATTATCAGAAGAAAATGAGAAATAAGACAATCCCTTCCATTTATTTAATAGTTTAATCAAATTAAACATTTAAATAGTACTAATGATGTACTGTTCTGTACTATTGAAGTAATCGATTGCACCTTTTACAAATTGCTCTTTGCCAAGTATGAGACAGCTACTCTACTGATTTTAGGGGGAAATTCCACAGTTTCAAGAAGCATTTCACAATATCCCAATAAATTAATTAAAGAAACTTGCCGTACAACATAAGAAAAATACCGACCTTATGCTGCACAAGCTCGATCTGAACCAATTGACTAACAGTGATGCTGGTACAATATTTTTTCAACAATTCAAAGGTTCAACAATTCAACCTTTTTACTTTCCTCTATGAAAACTGAGACAATGATATACATGTGTATCTCAAGCAGTTGTGTATGTTTACAAATCAATCTACTCTATCCTGACAAGGTTTAGAGTCGTAGCGCTCTTACGGCTGCTGTTTGGTGCTATAAAACAGAGTTGAGCAGTGCTGATAGCAGTGAAGGATATAGATGGTCCTGTTCAGAGTTAGACAACAGTATTGTCATACATCTTTCAGAGCGCACACCTGTCATCGTTACACTTCTACAAAGGATATGCACATAAGACATCCAACACTCATGCGCATAGAGTAGTTGACCTTAAGGATCAACTCATACATACACTGACAAAAAATGTATTTCTGCCTCATCCCATCTCACTATCACCAGTCTATCACACCTTCTTAAAACACGTAAAAAATAACACCTCCCATACACATCCACCGGCACACATATACATACTGGAGTCCTTTCTTTCTTAGGCATGTCTGTACACGACTCCCTGGCTGCAAATCCTTCAGTGAGATGGATGAGTGTCTCCAACCCATTCATCATCTGCCTTATCCGCCACCCTCGCCACTGTTTTTATATCAGGCAGCAGTCAAACTGACAGCTGATGGTCCCTTCTCTCCCTCGCTCTTTTCTTTTCACTCTCTGTTCCTCTATTTCTTGTCTTTTCTTCTCATTCCCCAGTGCCCCACTTGCTCGGCTTGTACGTCCTGACAACGGCCATGTTCATGGGTGTTCATGCACGCTTCTTTCTCACCTTCCCAACCCCCGCCTTTCCACTCATTCCTCTGCTTTCTACCCTTCCTGCCTTCCCCTTTATTCAATCCCTCTCCAGCTATCTATCTCTCTCCCGTGCACCGATGGGACCAAAGTGGCACCTTCAGAGTGGGCTGTAAAAAGGCCCTATAAAAAGCCCCAACACAGGGAAGAAAGGGTAATGATAAAATTTAACTGCTCTTCTTGGTGCACCTGGGGTCTGGCTCTGTGTGTGTTGTTGTGTGAGTAGCTGAGAACATATGTGTGTGTTGTGTATATGTTTGTGAGCTTGAGGCCTGGGCACTGAACCGGAACTGCCATGCTCAGGGGGGCGGGGGTCAATGTCACGGCACCACCATGAGAGTTATCGCTTTTTAAAGACGCTCCATAGATTTTGTGGGGAACTCATTTACACCAGCATAAAATAGAAGGTGGCAAGGGAAGTTTAAATCCTAAAAAGGATGGGAAGTGTGAGACCAGGAAAAAATAGGTCCAATAGCCTGAGTGGCCTCTGTAGTGTGATACAGATTTGAACTCTTCATACAGGGTGGACAGACACAGACTAAAGTAAATCTATGGCAGAGTAAAGCACATGGTAGAATATTCAGCCATGCATCTTTGTACATATAGTGTCTGCATTTCATTGTAGTATACTCTAAATAAGAATATCTATAAAATCTATTCACCTTATTCTAAAAAAGTTAAATCTGGACCTCTGGACATTCAAAACAAAGCAAAACAACTAAAAAATGTAGAAACGTTTTGTCTTCCATCTGAAAGACTTCCTCAGTCTGAGGTGCTGTATTCAGCTCAGTCTCTTAAATAGCACCTTCTCAGAGTGGATCAACCAGTTCGCTGCTGACAACCAAAACCAGCTGCTCACATGATCAAGAAGGACCATCAGCCTAACAATGGATCATTAGCACCTGATGGCTGTTTACTGTTCACAGAGGGCTGAGTGATACTAGCAATCACAGCATTGTAAGAGGGGGACAGTTGAACC
>NC_056503.1:51385516-51387279 GCF_014905685.2 Nematolebias whitei
TAAACAGGGGTGGAGCCTCCATGTTCAGCTGTCCCCCTCTTACAATGCTGTTATTGCTAGTATCACTCAGCCCCCTGTGAATGGCAAGCAGCCATCAGGTGCTAATGATCCATTGTTAGGCTGATGGTCCTTCTTGAGCATGTGATCAGCTGGTTTTGGTTGTCAGCAGCAAACTGGTTGATCCACTCTGAGAAGGTGCTATTTAAGAGACTGAGCTGAAAACAGCTCCTCAGACTGAGGAAGTCTCTCGGATGAGAGACGAAACGTTTCTAGATTTTTTTTGCTTTGTTTTGCTTTGTTTTTGTTTTTTGAATGTCCAGAGGACCAGATTGAACTTTTTTGGATTTTTCTACCTGGATTATTGAGCATGCATCAGGATATTAAAACAACACCTAGCACAAACAAGCACATATTTATGTAGACATGCTGCAGGGGGGGGGGAGATGAGAGCAGTGAGCATGTTCATAGATGCTCTCGAGGGCACTGTAAGAGTTCTGATAAGGATGAAATAATCATCCCGTGTCCTCTGGTGAGATCCATAAACATTCTCGAGGTATGTCGAGGAATGGCCAAGAATAACGTCTATGAGAATCCAAGAGTCTTGAAAATGACACAAAGTTTATTCAGCTGGTTCCATCTGATTATCAGTTGGAAATTCCTCAGGGAGGGGGTGGTGAGCGTCAGATCACATGTTCTCCAGGTGAATTCAGATAAGATGGCCTTCAAGGCCAGCCAAGGGAGCCAAATTCAGATAAACACACAGTTGTTTTTGGGGACAGGGAGAACTTAATGACATCTACCTTGAGTCTGTGTTGGTCCACTCGGTTCCGAAATGTCAAAAATTCATGGCCATATAAATGGAATGTGACTGAGTAAAATCCCCAAGATCTGATCCATTCTGCCCAAAGCTTTTGAGTCCAGGTACTCGAGACACGAACCAAGGCATCATAAAGGCAAGCAGCATGATCAGGTCCAAATTTGTTGCTGACAACTTCCTTGATCGATTGATGAAACCAGCAACAAGCTGAATCCAAAAAGCAGGAACCAGTTATCGAAAATCCAATTAAATATGTGTCCTTAATATCCAACAATGGCAGCAGAGATAGACACATCATCAAGTTTTCCAAGTCGATGAGATATCCAGCTGTGTGTGTGCCAACAGGGCAAATTGGCTCGCCTAAAGCCTGTCTTCTCTTCGAAGAAATGTTGTAAAT
This sequence comes from Nematolebias whitei, assembly GCF_014905685.2. Classification (NCBI taxonomy): domain Eukaryota; kingdom Metazoa; phylum Chordata; class Actinopteri; order Cyprinodontiformes; family Rivulidae; genus Nematolebias; species Nematolebias whitei. The sequence goes on from NC_056503.1 coordinate 51,386,731, forward strand.
TGAGTTGAGGGACCAACTGGTCCAAAAGTCTATAATTATAGTTCACAAGATATGTAAGAGAGTCTCACAAGCAGTTTCACAGACAGACAGAGCAGCAAAGCAAAGCAGAGAGGGAGGGGAGAAGCATCCGATCTCGGCAAGAGCAAGTGGTGAAGAATAATATTGTGTATACTGTTCAGTGTCAGGAGGGCTGTGAATAGTCTTACATCGGGGAGATTAAACAGCCTCTGGCCAAAAGGATGGACCAGCACAGAAGATCAACATCATCAGGCCAGGACTCTGCGGTCTACACTCATCTCCAGGCCAGCGGTCACTCTTTCAGGGATGAAGATGTTCACATCCTGGACAGAGAGGAACGATGGTCTGAGAGAGGAGTAAAGGAGGCCATCTTTGTGAAAAGAAATTGTCCATCATTAAACAGGGGTGGAGCCTCCATGTTCAGCTGTCCCCCTCTTACAATGCTGTTATTGCTAGTATCACTCAGCCCCCTGTGAATGGCAAGCAGCCATCAGGTGCTAATGATCCATTGTTAGGCTGATGGTCCTTCTT
>NC_056503.1:51387379-51392176 GCF_014905685.2 Nematolebias whitei
TATATATATATATAACCACCGAGATTTATATGCCTTGATATATATATATATATATATATAAATATATATACTCCCACTTTCTCTAGTTATTTCCCAGTTGTAGTTGTTCTCCTGCCCTGCCCACATGTTCCTAGTTGTCTTCTCTCCACCTGTTTATGTTCATTATTGTCACTTTTATGTTCTGTCTTTCAGTTGATCCCTTCGTATTTTAATAGAGCCAGTCTTGATTGATCTTCAGAGTCTTCGTTTGTGACTTATTTTGCTGCCACAACAGCATTTTGGTTTTTCTAACAAACCAGATTTCTTTATTGACCTTCGAGTATTTGCCTACATCTTGGAATCCAAAATTCCACCAACATGACATTTATCAAAAGCTGTGACATTTTGCTTGTTCTGTGAGTTGGATTGGATCACATGGGAATATAAATTATAAAGGTCCGGCAGAGTGTATTATATGTGTATGAAGGGAAAGGCAAGCAGTTGTGAGACTGGACGGAGAGTGACTGGCGATAAGACAAAGGCAGGCTGTTTGCTGTCTTATTCTGAACCGCCTGCTCATTAAAGACAACCTTCTATCTGATGGAGACCAGACTGAACTCAGTCTATCTGACTGCTCAAGCAAACACGCTAAAACCAGTGTGTGCGTGTGCGTGTCCATGCTTGGATATACATCTGTGTCCTACCACCTCCAGTCTAAGAGGCTTTAAATCTTTAAAGGTGTGTGTGTGTCTTTACAGATAAGTGTGTAATATGGAGTAAAAGAACCCTTTCACAGTCACCCCCAAAATACCATGACAAATCCTTTAGTTCTTTTTTTAGACTACTTCCTTCTTCAGGGGGCGTCACAGCACGCAAACTTTCACAAAGACTTGGCAATTGTTTTTATGCTGCATGCCCTGCAAGCAATAACTCCCCTCCTTTTCCGTCCTGCATATAATTACCAAATCAACTTCCTCTACCCTTCACAGTAAAAGCACAGGTTTTTTTTAACATTCCGTTTCCTTTCTCGTCCTTTTAAGTTTCAGTATAATGAACTCTAGTGAAAATACTTTGTCAATAATACCATGTTTACTGATGTTTAAGTTTTCTTGTTGTCATTACAGTTATCTTTATATAAATGTTAATGCATAGGTTTATTGAGAATAAGGGAGAAAAAATAATTTTGCTGATAGTTGTTAACCTGCAAATGGACTTTAACTTGTGTTTATAAATGTAGGTTTCTTATTAATATTATTATTATGTTTGTACGAGTGGTCATTCCTGAAAGAGACCACTGAGCTGAAATGTACCATCACTGTGATGTAAAACTGAATGTGAGACTGGAAAACCCATCTTGTGTTTCTGTGCCTTTTATTACAAATAAATCTCAAGGGGACATTCTGTAACCATCCAAGTTGAGTAAATGAAGGCCAAAGCATTAAGACATTTCTAGAAATTGAAGCTTTCAGTGGATCCACACTGGACCCAAAACACGTGTGCTACAACAAACAGACCACAAGAATTCAATGAACTGGAAATATGTTGTCATGATAAAATACTTAATCTGTGAGTTAAAATGACATAACTTCTTCAATCACTTTAAATAATAGGATACTTCCTTTCTTTAACATGTACCACCCTGTATGTAGTGGTTACACAAGAGTTGTTAAAAGAAGATTCACAAAACCTATTCTGTTTATTAAAAAAAATGGTGCTCCCTCCTTTAGGGTTCACCACAGTTAAATAATATGAATTAGAATTTAGCAATTGTTTTACTTCGGATGCCCTCCCTGACACAACCACAGACCACCGAGCCACCACAGCCCTCTGTGTGGAGCAGAGAGGATGTTTTATTTGAAGCTAATAACATCCAAACTATAGGAACAAATAAAATAAATTGTTAAATTATATGAAGCCATAGTTTTTTTTTCTATTAACTACACCAAATATGGTCATGCCTATTGAGCTAGGTGACAAGTTTTATTCCAGTTAGACTGAGAAAAATGGATGTCATGTCTGAGTTCTTCTTTTGGTGCCAGTTCTGTACTGCCTCTGACTCATTACTGAAATACACATTTTATTTTATAAATAAGAGGTGGTGATGGTAAGCCCATTTAATATATATATATATATATATATATATATATATATATATATATATATATCAGTGCCAGTCAAAGAGCAACTACCACAACACCTCTCTGCCCCAGACTTCCTGAGCTAAAGTGGGGCAGCTTAGCCCCCACATAATCTCTATTGACTGCCTCTTGCTTTGTCTGCCAATTCCCAGCATTGAATTTGTCTCATTCAATGATGTGCTACACTCCACTTCTCCCACATTAATCTATACTGTTATTACTTTTCAATACTCTAATTATTCATCATCCCCACCATCCCCAGCCCCTTATGCCACTCCCTCTTCCAACTTTGACAGTCACATTAAAATGACTGGAACAATAAAAGCAAGGGTATGACTAAGTACTAAGTTGAGGTTGAGCCTGTGATGGAGTTATTTCTATCCTGTAGCTGCTGACAAATCAGCTGCTGGCTGTGTACCGGGTCTTAAACAAAATGTGGGACAGTGTTGGGAGTCATACTGTGGACACTGACACTATGTTAGTAGCTATGTCTGTTCAGAGAGACGGTGTTTATTTCTGACAGTGATCTTATCTTTCTTTTTTTCTATTCATGCCATTATAAAGCATTATGTATTTTCAGAAATGTCACTAGAACCAGGTTTGTGTTGGGACTGTTTTTGTCCTGTTGAGCTCTCTGGATTGTCAAAAATAATAGTTTCATCCAAACCATCCATGTCTGCTAGATCCCATCCCAACCAAGCTATTTAAAGAGGTATTTCACCTAACTGATGTCCACTTCTTGAACCTGCTTAATTTGTCCCTAATGAATGGTTGAAAACTATCAGTGCATAACAATCAAATCTTATAGGCAAAATGTCCGCTTACTACTCACCGAACCAGCCTGAGGACAACCTGGTCAAAATGGTTAAAACGTTCCAAGCACTGATGATTGATACTTTTAGACTGATCCTGGTCCTCCATTTTGCATGTGTAAAGAATTCTGCCTGGGAACTCAACAGCAGACTGGTTTGAACCGTGTCAACAAGGTGCTACTTAATAGGACAGATCCTGTTGGCAGGCCTCAGACTGATGAAGTCCTTCAGATGAAGGATGAAACATTTTCTTCCCAAACAGAAACTGTCCAGATGACATGATTATTATTTTTTTTTGTTATGTACAGTATTTAAAATAGCTTTGAAAATAGACAGTGAAGGGCTTGTCTGATGGGAATAGGGAGATTTTTCCACAGTCTTGTGGTGGCTACAGAAAAAGCTCTGTCCCCTCTGAGCCTCCGATTGGACCTCGGCACCTCCAGGAACAGCTGATCAGCTGATCTGAGGCACTGAGCAGGAGAGTATGGGTGAAGCATCTCAGAGAGGTAGGATTGGTCAAGACCATTTAAATTTTTAAAAACAAATAAAAGAATCTTAAAATGAACTCTAAAATGAACAGGCAGCCAGTGGGGTGAAGCCAGAGTGGGGGTGATGTGGTCCCTTTTATGAACTCCAGTCAGAAGATGGAGCTAAACAAACATACCGTTTGGCATTCGTTTGGCATATATCTCAGTGTATATCCTTATTTATACACCGTTTCTTTTTACAATTTATATTTTTGCTATTGTTGGATGTAACTGTCATCCTGAGAATATAATGTAATTCCACATCATGTACCACATGTGATGCAAATGACAATATACTTGAACTTGAAATCAGAAAAGTTGTTCAAAAAGTCCTTATCATATTTATGTTGTTGGTAGATGATGGCGCACAGCACCAGGTCTGAGCGACTCACCTCAAATAAAGTCACCTCAAAGCTGGAGAGTGAAGGCAGTGCTTCACAGCACATTGCTTGCTCTTAAAGCCATATTTTATAAACCACAGCCATTCCTCCTCCACGGCCTGACATCCAAGGGGAGCTCAAGTAAGAACAGCCATCCGGTAAAAGTTCAACAAAAACACTGGAGTCACCAACCTCGACCCAGGTCTCTGTCCCGCAAAGGAACTCCAAATAACTGGACCTAAAAAGTCCCTTAGGATGAAAGTTTTGTTTGCCAGAGATATGGCATTCACCAGGCCAATCCTGACAGAAACTGTAGCCTGCTGTCAGATGGACCTGGGATCCAGGGGCGGCATCTTCAGGCTCTGAAGTTTCACTCCACCCTGGTGGAGCTGGGAGAAGTAGGGGGGTGGGGCTGAATGCCCACATCCAGACTAGTGACAGGTACCAGGGGGTGTCAACAAGATCCAGGAAATGCCAATGCACAGCAAAAGAAGGAAATAATCAAATTATTTTCAAGGAAATGGAAGTAGAAAGGCCCAGGTAGATATTTAGTTTCACCAGCCGTCTTCCACTTTTACCGCAGTAACAATGTCGTTTCCACTGGGAGGGCAGCACGGGTGTCCAGAGGATATGAACTGGGACTCCCGACTGGAGCAGGGTTAAAGCTTTCTGCCCACCATACTCAAGTGCACTGATATTCCGAATGGCATGTTGATAATCCAGGAGAGACTGATGATTGTACATGAGCACAGACGTCGTGCTAAGCAAAAAAACAGGAACAAAAATGCAAACTAGACCAAGAGTTACAAATGGCCGGCCACACACACTGGAGCCATCTTATTTATTTATTGTTGTGTTGTTATGTTGATGATTTGTCTATGAAATCCAATTAATCTGTTCAGTTACTTAGACTTTGTGTAAGAGTACCACTGCCTGCAGCTCCTCCTCCAAGATGGCCGCT
>NC_056503.1:51392276-51398560 GCF_014905685.2 Nematolebias whitei
ACATAGAGACACACAGAGACACACAGAGAGACACAGAGGCACATAGAGACACACAGAGACACAGAGACACATAGAGACACACAGAGAGACACAGAGACACATAGAGACACAGAGACAAAAGACCCACACAGAGACACATAGGGGGACAGAAACTGGACTCTGCTTGAACCAGTCTTAACACCAGCGCCCCCCCCCCCCCCCCCCTAAAAAAATAAATAAATAAATAAAAGAAGCTCCTCTGCACCAGCAGGTAACCCACCCTACTTGTTTCGGACTCAGGGAGGTGCCAGAAAAAAAAAAGAACAAAAACACTTCTTCAGGTTGGGGAGTGTCCAGGACCCCCAGCTGCAGACCACCACAGTCCAGGACCCCCAGCTGCAGACCACCACAGTCCAGGACCCCCAGCTGCAGACCACCACAGTCCAGGACCCCCAGCTGCAGACCACCACAGTCCAGGACCCCCAGCTGCAGACCACCACAGTCCTCAGAATACTCCTAAAATAACGGGTTCTGATAAACCTGGTCGGGGTCTGGTTCAGTCCTGTTTCAGTGTGATCTGAATCCCCCCCCCCCCCCCCCCCCCCCCCCCCCCCCCCCCCCCCCCCCCCCCCCCCCCCCCCCCGGTCCTCAGCCACTCCGGGCCGACCCCCAGGGGCCCTAAATCCTCTCGCGCAGCAGAGCCGTGCGCGTGGCGCTTTGCCTATGCATTAGCCATCCATTTCCCGCGGCTGACACCCCTCCAACATAAAAGCGCGAGGCGGGGTGAAATATGACCCCCCCGGTGCAGATAAAGCTTTGTCTGCCTGCTGATCTACTGGATCAGAACCGAGCCGCGGCTCCGCTGCAGCTTCACCTGCGCGCGCACTCCTTTTTGCGTCCGTGGATGCGGCGCGCAGCAGCAACTCTGCACGAGGCCGCTGATCAGAAGAGATCGATAATTATTGGAGGATTCTCGTGTGGTCGGAGAGAGAAGCTGCGTGCGCGCTCCGTGGAGGACAAACTGGAGAACGACGTGATGGTTCCACAGAGACCAGAACAAGTTCTGCAGAACTGTGTCCTCAGGCCTCGAACCAGAAGTTCACTAAATAAAACGAGAAACTTTGTCACGACAACAAACATCAAACAATCTACAATTAAAGCGAATTAAATGGAACACAGCGCGCGCGCGCCGGGAGGGTTCTATTCATCATAAAGACTTTATGATTAAAAACGAGCTGAAAAAATTATTTTATGATCAAATAAAATGACAAGAAAAAAAACTGCACATTTGACTGTATCAGCAGCTCTGCAGCTTTATTTATTTATTATTTATTTATTATTTATTTGTTTATTTATTTATTATTTATTTATTATTTATTTGTTTGTTTATTTATTATTTTAGTGCTTTAGTTTTATGGCTGGGGGGTCAAGCAGTCATCTGTCGCTGCAGCGCGTGCCCTGAGCTCTGACCAACTGATCATGTTATCAGACACTTTGTGGTCCGGCCCTTCCGCCCGCTGCACCACCTGTCTGATGCAGGATTATAATCCGCTGCTTCTGATCCCGCCTCTAGATTTAAAGAATCGGATTAAATCCATCAACCCGTCAGATCCATTAGAAATCAGCTGATTGAAGCTTCACTTTGACAGAGTTGATCCAAATAAAACCTTTTAAATCCACCGGAACCCACGAGGACACTGGACCCACATCCGGCCTCTCTGGAATATTTCTCAACTGGACCGGAACCAGCAGCAGGGATGCGGGGAGGTGCTGGAGCTCTGCGCTGTCTGCAGGCCTCCAACACGCGCACGTGACGGTGGGCATGCGCTCACATGTTTTGTGGAGAAGACATCGTGCACATTCTGTCTCACGAAAGCTGCCGCGGCCTCTGAGCCTGCTTTATCTGGACTAAACCCGTCGGACTCACGTGCACTGTGGTCCTGCTCTGGTCCGAGTCCCCCCCCCCGTTTACAGACACACACACACCTGTGGGGGTGTTAAACACCTTGATGTCGGGATTCCCGGTTCTGGAGAACCCGGAACTCCGTCGGTTACACTTTGGGCTGTGGATGAAGCGGTGTGCGTGTGTGGTGCGTGGTGTGTGGGGGGGTCGGGGGGGGTCCAGCTGTAGGTAGATGATCTATAAATCCCATCGGATTCCTCGCAGCGGAGCTGGGAAAATGTTTGGACAGAGTTCTGCTGGTTCGATCATCCGCTGGGTGCACATCGACAGATGTTTGATTCCAGTGGGGGGGGGGGGTCAATTTGTGGGACCACACTGACGGTACATGCTGCAGCCCCCTCACCCCGAAATCATCCCAGAGCACAACGGCGTGAAATGAGACCCGGATGGATGAACGGATGGATGGATGGATGGATGGATGGATGGATGGATGGATGGATGGACGGACGGATGAACGGACGGATGGATGGATGGATGGATGGATGGATGGACGGATGAAAAATTACCAACCAATAAAAATATACAATTAGAGCACGAGACTCCAAAAAAGTAGTCAAAACAAATTTAATAATAATAATGATCATAATAACAACAATAATAATAATAAATTATTATTATTATTATTGTTGTTGTTGTTGTTGTTGTTGTTGTTGTTGTTGTTGTTGTTGTACAAATTTAAGAAACGATTGAAATCTAGAATATCTCTTTTTGAAGAAAGAGAGAAATAAAACGAGCTGAGCTCCGGACCGGCTCTGCACAGTGGATCAGAACCGCACCGTCTGCGCGCGGCCGTCCGGACGCAAACCCGCGGTGTGTGTGCGTGTGTGTGTGTGCGTGTGCGTGTGTGTGTTGGTTCATTACAGCTTTTGATTTTATTTTTATTTAGTTGAGTTTTGCCTCGAGGCCTGTGGACTCACTGAGTTCAGATTTAACCCCGCACCATCTGATCACCTGCCTCGCACGGAAACGGACTTGTCACTCCCGCAGTCACGCGCAGTTGCGGGTCCGCTGCGCCTGGGGAGGAGGCGAGGCGGGGGGGGGGGGGGGGGGGGGGCGAAGAAAGCGTCACGATGAGGATTAATGAGCGCGCGCATCTTCACAGCCTCATTCATTAGTTCAGATTAATGATCCCACGTGGAGCAGCTCAGTCCATAAAACCGGATCTCCTGGCTGCTCCGTCACTTCCGGCCTCACTTCAAGACCGGGTTCTGATGGTTCTGATGGTTCTGATGGCCCGGGAGTCCAGACGCGCCCTCCAGGGGAAGAGAAGTTGAAAAAGTGCATTTAAAGTTACATGAAAAGATTAGAAACAGAGAAAAAGGCTCGTGCACGAGGCACACTGCCCTGAGCCGGGAGTCGAACCTGGTCCGGTTCTGAGCCGTGTCCAGGGTCAGCTGAGGGTTTCTGGGCCCAGAGGCTGAAAACACAGTCTAATTTACAAGATGTGCGCGCGACAGAAGAGGCGCGTGAAGGATTACAGGAGAGCTGCAGCTGCTTTATTTACTTTACATTTAATGCTGTCTGCCTGGGGGGGGGGGCACATGCACACCCTGGTTCACTCCCAAGCAGGCGGATTATCTCGTGCGCGGCCTCTTGTTTACATGTTGTTGTTTAGCGCGAGCTGCCACCGCAAACCATGAGCTGATCACGTGATCACATTTTCTCCATTTTCATGTTAAAAACAGAAAAGTTGAAATTAAACTAAAGGAGTCCAGGCAGACAGACAGACAGGCAGACAGACAGGCAGGGAGGCAGACAGACAGGCAGACAGACAGAAAGACAAACATGCAGACAGGCAGGCAGACAGAAAGACAGACATGCAGACAGACAGGCAGAAAGACAGACAGACATGCAGGCAGAAAGACAGACAGACAGACAGACAGGCAGGCAGACAGAAAGACAGACAGACAGACAGACAGACAGACAGACAGACAGACAGACCTGTATCTGATCTTTCTACCTCACTTGATTCTTTCTTCTTCTTTTTATTCCTGAAGCGCGTGCACACCTGTCCTGTTGGGGTCTGCGCAGGCACCGGGTGGGGGTGCGTGCGTGTGGACCAGGCCCGGCGGAGCTGCTGTTCTGAAACATTGAACAGATTTTAGAAAAGAAAAACGAAACAAAACGTTTTTTAATCATTAAAGAGAAAATGAATGTGAATGATTCAATCCAGAGAACATTTTATGATTTGGATTATTTTTAAATTCAATTAAATGAAACAGAAAGTTGAAAAGGTTCTTGGAACTTATCTGAGCAGAGCTGGACTGGACCCGTCCTGGACGGTCCGGGAGGCCGACCCGGTCCCGCCACCGCACACCGAGCCGGCCCCTGGACTGGGCGCGCGCAGCCTCCAGCTGTGTCAGGAAACCTTCAGCTGTTTGTTTGGACTTTAGCTGCTTTGTTGAAATGAAAAGCGCGCGAGGACACGCGCGTGGAGCTGGAGGACTTCCCTGCTGTCCCCTCTGTCCCCTCTGTCCCCGTGCTCGCGCAGACACTGTCACCAACAGATGACACTTCGCGGGTGTGTCTGAGCAGCAGAACCAGAAGCAGAACTTCTCCCGGTTCTGATCCCGAGACTTGATGGTTTGTCGCGTGGCTCCGCGCTGATTGGTCCGGCTGCCCCGTGACGTCATCAGGATGGGAATAAGGCTGAGGTTGGAGCTTTAGTGGCAGGACAGTGAACCGGAGACCCCAGCGCATCCTGGCACGCGCGCGGAACTGGCCAGGGAGGGTCTGTCCAGCTGAGGCGGTGAACAGAACCGGACCCGAACCTGCAGACCCGGATGGGGGGGGCGGGGGGGATGTTTTGTCCTGAGATGTTTTTTGGGGGTGTGATTTTGTTTCTTGCTGCATTTTGCGCGGAGGACCCGCTGCCATGGTTTACGTGCGTGTTGTGTGTCGGTTCTGATCCAAAAGCCTTCATTTAGGCTTCCTGGTCCACCACGGACTGGCCGTGCGCCGGGCCCGATCTGGCACCTGTCCTCCTGATCCACAGCTGAGACCAGAACCAGGACGGACCCGCTCTGTCAGTGAGGAGAACCGGAACCTTTGGGTTTTTTTCCTTTTAGACGGAACCTGTTTGTTTGTGACACATGCGGGGAGACACCTGATCCGCCGGCCTCTCCGCGCGCGCGCACCGCCCCGGAGGCTCGAGTCGGAACCAGAGGCGGACTCAGCCGGCGCTGATCGGGTTTGTTCCGAGTCCACCATGGTCCACTGCGCCGGCTGCGAGAGGCCCATCCTGGACCGGTTCCTGCTCAACGTGCTGGACCGAGCCTGGCACGTGAAGTGCGTGCAGTGCTGCGAGTGCAAGAGCAACCTGACGGAGAAGTGCTTCTCCCGGGAGGGGCGGCTCTACTGCAAGAACGACTTCTTCAGGTGAGCCGGGGGGGCCGGAAATAGAACCGCATTTATTTTCTGCAGTTTCTGTTTTTAAAGAGACTCATTTATAAAATAAATAAAACTCTTTGATGTGACTCACAATCAAAGATAAACTGCTCCAAACATGAAACACTATTTATTGTTATAGAATGAATAAAAACAGCTTTGTGTTTGTTCACAAACATGTTTAAAATAAAAACATTTTACATTTATTTAGTTTTTAATGTTTAAAGAAATAGAAAGAAAGGCTTTGATTTGGAGACTAATTAAAATGTGTTTGTTTAGAGTTTAAAGCGACAAAAGAGAAGCAGCAACAATAAACACGTGTGTACGCGCACGGGGGGTGTTAATGTAGGAAATCACACCTGGGTGTGTTTGTTAACAGACAGGGCAGCCCGCAGGATCAAACCCCGGCCCCCCCGGCCCCCCCGGCCCCCACGGCCCCGCTGTGTTTGCTCAGTTCGGCTGAGCAGGACCTGATAAATGGATCAGAGAAGACCCGGGTCCACAAACCCAGAACCAGACCGTGAGCTGCAGCCATTCCACATCCAGCAGCTGCGAGCCTAACAAACAAACAAACAAACAAACAAACAAACAAACAAATAAAAAAACATTTGATCATTTAAAGGCGTCAAAGACAAGAACATAAAAACGCAACAAAAACGGTTTTCAAATTAAAACTAACAGGAATAAAACAATTCTATTTATTTAAACCAATTCACTGACTCCTGGATGACATAATAAATATATGAATTATTAATTATATAGATAATAATTGTTGAATTATTTATTATATATCATTTGAATTGAACTGGTTGTGAAAAACAATCAACAACATTTTATTAGTAATAGTAATGACCTGGAAAATAGTTTTATTCTATAAAAAGTGAAAGCTTAAAGAATAAATTTCTGTGTTTGAGACCTGTTTATTTAACAGTTGAATCACACACACACACACACA
>NC_056503.1:51399174-51404155 GCF_014905685.2 Nematolebias whitei
CTATTATTATTATTACTATTACTATTATTATTATTACTATTATTATTATTACTATTATTATTATATGTGTTGTTATTTTTTATTTTTGTTGTTATTATTATTATTTTATTATTATTATTATTGTTGTTGTTGTTGTTGTTGTTGTTGTTGTTGTTGTTGTTGTTGTTATTATTTATGTTATTATGGCACAATAAAAACTAAGTGTTCATAATTCAGTCATAAACAATCCAACAAAAGAAATATTAAAGGAACATTAATAAATTAAAAGAGACATCATCATCAGGATGTTCACAAACTAACACAAGAAGCACTTTTATATAAAAAAACGTAAAACAATTTAAGTGTAAAAACTTTTTTTTGTTCCAACATTTAACAAAATCATTTCACAGAAATATTTCATCTTCTTTCATCAGTCTAAAAAAAACCCAACAAATAGAACAAAACATATATAATAGTAAAAATACAATATTTCCAACATACATAATAAAACTAAATTAAACAAACATGAAAAATAAAGATAATAATTCAAGTATATTTGTTCATTTGTGTCTTTTCATTTGGTGTAAACGTCATTCAGTTTATTTGTTTCGTCTCGGGGCACGGACGTCACTTGTGTAAACTTATTAGATTCTGTCAAATGTCACATTCCTTTGATCGGAACGCTGTGATTTCAAATCAACGCTGTGATTCCAAATCAACGCTGTGATTTCAAATCAACGCTGTGATTTCAAATCAGCGCTGACAGGATTTAATCTCAGACTTCTTCTCCTCTGGCTCTGCAGATTATCAAAGCGAATATTACGGAGCGGGCGGGAACTACGACTTTTTCCCTCAAGGACCCCCGTCGTCACAGGCCCAAACCCCGGTGGATCTCCCCTTCGTGCCCTCCTCGGGCCCCACGGGCACCCCCCTGGGAGGTATGGACCACCCCCTGCCGGGCCACCACCCCTCCAGCGAGGTCCAGCGCTTCTCTGACATCATGTCCCACCACCCCGGGGACTCCCCCAGCCCGGAGCCTGGGATCCCGGGGCCCCTGCACGGCATCTCCTCTGAAGTGTTCGGCCCCAGCCCGCCTTTTACCTCACTGTCGCTGAACGGCAGCGGATACAACAGCCACCTGTCCCACCCCCCCTCTGAAATGAACGAGGGCACCGTGTGGTAGCTCTCTGACGGACGGCGCTCCACCGGGCTGCGGCTCGGGGACGGAGGACGGTGGTGCCGGAGTCCTGGAACGGGTCGAGGAAAACAACAGGGTTAGGGCAACATCATCAACATTTGTTGTTATTGTTTATTTATTTTTGTGTTTCATATTTTATTTATCTGTTCTTCGACAACATCTCTGTGTTTGAATCGCTTCTCTCACGATCTCACCCAGAGCGTTAAAAACAACTAAACACAAACAGAACTAAGTGAGATGATGACCTCCACCCTCCATGTTTTAGTTGGACCCCCCCCCGGTTACTTGTGCTGATTGCTGTGAGGGGCTTCACGACCAAACTCCGTGTAAAAACTGCTGTAGGTCCGAAACATGACAAGTGGACGAGCTTTACAGAGTGAGGAGCGTCCTCATTCATCCAGAACCTCCTCGGACCTCGTCGCCCATCGAGGCTTTGCCATACGGACGCTGAACCTTTTCACCACATGTTGCTGAAGGCCAGATGTTCCCCTCACGGACCGAACCCGAGGAAAGCCGCCTTCCAAAGGCGACCCCTCCGAGGATCGCTAACCCTTTATTTAAAATGGAAAGGAACTTGAATAGTTGAACGAAGTTCTAACAATTTTCACGGGGGTTGAACGGGACTTAGAGCAGTCAACTGTTTACGTCATCGAATAAATTCAGGAGTTCAGAAGTCTAAAAAAAACGTGTTTTAGAACCTCTTGATCCAGATGTTACGAGCAACCAACCAAACTTTTGTATTAATTTCATTTATATTGTATGAAGAGAAAAAACCCTGGGCTTGTGGTTCACTGTGCTAGTTTGTACAAGATGTTGTTTACAGAAAAGGAAAATAAAATTTAATAAAAACAAGTAGACATTTTGACAAATTTAAAGACAGCACAAACATGCTGAAGTGTTGAGACAAATTCTACCAGTTCAAAGGACGGATTGACTTCACATTATTTCCAGTCAGCCGACAATGCGTTCATCAAAGTGTTAATTGAATATAAAATACCTAGGTTTTATTTTTGTGTCCTCAACGAAGAAAAATCCAAACTAATAAAAATGGACGGTGAAACGTGCAGCTCGCCGCTGCACCATCGCTCTGAGCCCACATATGTCTTTATTGTTCCAGTAAATTTATTAGACCATGCACTGTATTAATTCAAAATGTATTTCTAATAAAACTAGAAAACAAGGATATTTAAAAAAGGCATTTCTTTGGAGCAGATGGTACACGAGGTGCCGTTTCCTATTTGGGCCAGTTTGGTCTTTTTCCTTGTGAACACTTTGCGTATGGACAGAAAGTTGGGCCATCACAAACTGACTTTCAGTCGCTCAGACTGAATCAATTCACATCATTTGAAATTAAATCCACTGGTTTAAAAAGGAAGTTCACTAAACTGAAACAGAATTTAATGGTTTGAAACAGTATTTGATTGTGTTGAAAATCCACTTCTTTTATTTCCAGTTCTAGAATTCAGTTTCAATTACAAAAATTCAGTGTTTTGTGTCACACATCTGGGTCCTTGAGAACACCACAGGGTAATCCAACTCAGATCGACAGATTGACGTCACGTCGATGAAACTTCCATTATGGAACTGTAGGTGCAGGGTTCAGCCTCAAGGAGGTGCTGATGCAACAGAGTGGACGCAATCTGCCATAAAACACCAAAGAAGAAGAACTTCCTTTACAGCATATTTTGAACTGGAGCTGTGGCTCCCAGTTCATGTGGCTCCCAGTTCATGTGGCACCAAGTTCATGTGGCTCCCAGTTCATGTGGCTCCCAGTTGCTCCCAGTTCATGTGGCTCCCAGTTCTTGTGGCTCCCAGTTCATGTGGCTCCCAGTTCATGTGGCTCCCAGTTCATGTGGCTCCCAGTTCATGTGGCGCCCCTTGTCACTGCCTGATCTGTTATGGAAGCACGATCTGTTGTGTTGCTCGGTTGCACATGCGCTAAAAGAAATACTTCCAGGTCGCACGGCTCGCCGTTGACTAGATTAAGGAAAGTGTACTGGTATAATTCTGTTTACGGATAAGAACGGTTTAATTAGAAAAGTTTGTTCTGTATCCACTGATGTTCATGTTGCTTATTCACTCCACTCATATTTCTGTTCAAATCTTTGACATATTGACGTCATGCTTCAAAAGATCTGCAGCTTCACACAGAGCGGCGCTGCTTCACCATGGAAATGATCCATTCTGTGTCTCGCAGGCTTTTTCTCATTCAGTCCAGGGGGGGGGGGGGGGGGGCAGGTCTAATGTGTCGCAGATCATGTGAACCAGTGATTTGTAACGGAAATACGAGTGGCGTATATTAGCTGCATGAAGATCAGTGGAGACGGAGCTCGTACTTTACTGAGTAAACTAAGACGGTTTTTATTCATAAACGATGGTGATCTGAATTTGAAGTATTTATTTAGCGCATGAGCAAATGAGCAACGCTACGGATCGTGCTTCCGTAACAGATCGGGCAGTGGCGCCACTGCTCCAGCTCAAAATACGCCGTAAAGGAAGTTCTTTCAGTGTTTCCCCTGTTATTACAAATGCAGGGCACCAGCCATGTCAACAGAACCAAGGACCCTGCCTACCAACCCCCCCATTAACAACTGCCAGCACTAATGTGGCGCCAAGCTGGCGACGCAAAGTACAGACAACTAGCTCCAAAAAGCTACAGAGGTAGCACTCCATTTCGTCTCCACCCCCCCCCCCCCCCAAGCTCAGAATCCCACGTTAAATTATGTTTCAAACCATTAAAATCAGTTTCAAACCATTAAAATCAGTTTCAAACCATTAAAATCAGTTTCAAATCATTAAAATCAGTTTCAAACCATTCAAATCAGTTTCAAATAATTAAAATCAGTTTAAATCATTAAAATCAG
This sequence comes from Nematolebias whitei, assembly GCF_014905685.2. Classification (NCBI taxonomy): domain Eukaryota; kingdom Metazoa; phylum Chordata; class Actinopteri; order Cyprinodontiformes; family Rivulidae; genus Nematolebias; species Nematolebias whitei. The sequence goes on from NC_056503.1 coordinate 51,403,216, forward strand.
TTTCAAAACATTAAACTCAAATTGAAACCATTAAACTCAAATTGAAACCATTAACATCCGTTTGAAACCATTAAAATCAGTTTCAAATAATTAAAATCACTTTGAAACCATTAAAATCAGTTTGAAACCATTAATATCACTTTGAAACCATTAAAATCACTTTGAAACCATTAAAATCAGTTTGAAACCATTAAAATCAGTTTGAAATCATTAAATTCAGTCTGAAACCATTAAAATCAGTTTGAAACCATAAAATAAGTTTGAAACGATTAAAATCATTTTCAAATCATTAAAATCACTTTGAAACCATTAAATTCAGTTTGAAACCATTAAAATAACTTTCAAATCATTAAAATCACTTTCAAATCATTAAAATCAGATTGAAATCTTTAAAATCAGTTTCAAACCATTAAAATCAGTTTGAAACCAATAAAATCACTTTGAAACCATTAAAATCAGTTTGAAACCATTAAAATCAGTTTGAAACCATTAAAATCAGTTTGAAATCATTAAATTCAGTCTGAAACCATTAAAATCAGTTTGAAACCATAAAACAAGTTTTAAACAATTAAAATCATTTTCAAATCATTAAAATCACTTTGAAACCATTAAATTCAGTTTGAAACCATTAAAATCACTTTCAAATCATTAAAATCAGATTGAAATCATTAAAATCAGATTGAAATCATTAAAATCACTTTGAAACATTAAAATCAGTTTCAAACCATTAAAATCAGTTTCAAATCATTAAAATCACTTTGAAACCATTAAAATCAGTTTCAAATCATTAAAATTAGTTTGAAACCATTGACATCAGTTTGAAACCATTAAAATCAGTTTGAAACCATTAAAATCAGTTTGAAACCATTAAAATCAGTTTGAAATCATTAAATTCAGTTTGAAACCATTAAAATCAGTTTGAAACCATAAAATAAGTTTG
>NC_056503.1:51404165-51408780 GCF_014905685.2 Nematolebias whitei
TCTTTTTGAAACCATTAAAATAAGTTTGAAACCAATAAAATCAGTTTGAAACCATCAACATCAGTTTGAAACCATTAAATTCAGTTTCAAAACATTAAATTCAGTTTCAAACCATTAAAATCAGTTTCAAACCATTAAATTCAGTTTCAAACCATTAAAATCAGTTTGAAACCATTAACATCAGTTTCAAACCATTAAAATCAGTTTCAAACCATTAAAATCAGTTTCAAACCATTAAATTCAGTTTCAAACCATTAAAATCAGTTTCAAACCATTAAATTCAGTTTGAAACCATTAAATTCAATTTCGAACCATTAAAATCTGTTTCAAATCATTAAAATCACTTTGAAACCATCAAAATCAGTTTCAAATCATTAAAATCACATTGAAACCATTAAAATCAGTTTCAAACCATTAAATTAGTTTCAAACCATTAAAATCAGTTTGAAAACAATAATCTCAGTTTGAAACCATTAAAATCAGTTTCAAACCATTAAAATCTTTTTGAAACCATTAAAATAAGTTTGAAACCAATAAAATCAGTTTCAAACCATTAAAATCAGTTTGAAACCATTAAATTCAGTTTGAAACCATTAAAATCACTTTGAAACCATTAAAATCACTTTGAAACCATTAACATCAGTTTGAAACCATTAAATTCAGTTTGAAACCATTAAAATCAGTTTCAAACCATTAAAATCAGTTTCAAACCATTAACATTAGTTTGAATTCATTAAATTCAGTTTCAAACCATTAAATTCAGTTTCAAACCATTAAAATCAGTTTGAAAACATTAATCTCAGTTTGAAACCAATAAAATCAGTTTGAAACCTTTAAAATCAGTTTTAAACCATCAACATCAGTTTGAAACCACTAAATTCAGTTTGAAACCATTAAATTCAGTTTCAAACCATTAAATTCAGTTTCAAACCATTAAAATCAGTTTCAAACCATTAAATTCAGTTTCAAACTATTAAAATCAGTTTGAAACCATTAACATCAGTTTCAAACAATTAAAATCAGTTTCAAACCATTAATATCAGTGTCAAACCATTATTTTCAGTTTCAAACCATTTAAATCAGTTTCAAACCATTAAAATCAGTTTCAAACCATTAAAATCAGTTTGAAACCATTAAATTCAGTTTCAAACAATTAAATCAGTTTGAAACCATTAAAATCAGTTTCAAACCATTAACATTAGTTTGAATTCATTAAATTCAGTTTGAAACCATTAAAATCAGTTTGAAACCATTAAAACCAGTTTAAATTTAGTGAAAATTCATTATCAAAGCAGTGGATTTAATTTGAAATCATGTGAACACAGATTCAGTGTGTGCGATTCAAATTCAGGGACAACTTTCTGTCCACACGTTTTGTCCACATCCTGTTTATAATTCACACAGGGGGGACATAATGCACGCTTGCAGACACGAGGACATCTCTTTGTGCTGATCGAGGGTCGAGACGCAGCGGCAGAGACTGAAGCAGTGCTTCGGAAGAAAAAGATAAAAACACTAACGCTCCGTGGCGTTTTGTCTCTGCGTGTTCTTGAGCTAACAGCGAGTGCAGCATCTCTCTGCTCGTGTTTGTCCCTGTGGAGGACATGTGTTTGTCCCTGTGTTTGTCCCTGTGTTTGTCCCAGTGGAGGACGTGTGTTTGTCCCTGTGCTTGTCCCTGTGTTTGTCCCTGTGGAGGACGTGTGTTTGTCCCTGTGTTTGTCCCAGTGGAGGACGTGTGTTTGTCCCTGTGCTTGTCCCTGTGGAGGACGTGTGTTTGTCCCTGTGCTTGTCCCTGTGGAGGACGCGCTGGGCCTCCTGCAGACGTCATGTCCATGCAGCTTCTCTGGACGTCGTGCGGCTGGAGGACGTGCTGCAGCTGGAGCTCTGCTTCTTGGATTCCTGGCTCGTCGTGTTTCTTCTAACCTGCCGCTCGTTCGTGTGAACGCGGCAGCACTAACAGTATTTGCAGACATGATGAAGAAATGCTTCAGACTTGTGAGGGGAGCAGTCGGGCGATGGGGCTGTGGCACAAATCTGGGGGAGCCTTTATCTCTAAGCCCATGCGTGCAGTTAGGACCGTGCTGCTTCTCCCTCCTGCCTCCAGACTCTAATCCACCATGAATTAATCATGCTCTTCAGAGTTAACCAAGCTTGGGGAGGTGGAGTGGAAGGTGGGGATGGAGGGTGGATGGAAGGATATAGGTCTCTGTTGAGCCCCAGGGTTTGCTCCATCCCCCCCACCTTTTGCTTGGTAACATCATGCACCAGCGGCTGCCCGCCCCCGGGGGCCCCTGGCTCTTTAAATTCAAATCTCCTATTGATCGTTCATCAGCTGTTGGTACAAACTGACCTTGTGGGCTCACAATGGCAGAAATGAAAATACAACAAACTTGAATGGGTTTTAAACGACATTTTAAATCTTTAAGTGGGGGCGGTTAAACGGCCCACCCTACGGGAATCAAAGTGATTCTGCTCTCTGTGCACGTGTGATGAGGATGGTAACATGAAGATAGATGTTTTGAGACGGGGTGGAGGGGACAAGATGTTTTACTTTAGGGACGAGGCAACAGGAGCATGTGACCCAGCACACAACCCGGGTGTTCCCCTCAAACTGACGCAATATTTTCATACAAGACGCGTCGGCTGCTTGACTGTGAGGGTGAAAGTGGCCGAAGCTCACCCACACCCTGTCTCCTAAACCTGAAGAGGTGGGGCTCGGCCAGAAAAGAGACAACTGTTCTTTGGTGGAGCGTTGGTGTGCCTCGACGCTGAGCGGAGGATCTGCAGACTGTTTGTTCAGCTCTTTTCTAAAAGTCAAAGACAAAACACAAGTCAGGAACAGCTCAAGTGATTCAGCTTCACAGAAAAGGTTCAGTCGTGTCATCTGGACAGATTCTTTTTGGAAGAAACCTTTCGTCTTTCATCCAAAGGACTTCATCAGTCTGAGGCCTGCCAACACCACGTGTCATATGAACAGCACCTCACTGGTTTCAAACCAGCTGCTGTGGAGTTCCCAGGAACTGGCTTTGCACCCACAGAGCGGAGGAGCATCAGTCACAGGGTCTGCAACCTTTACGATCAAAAGAGACATTTTTACACCTTCGTTCACTAAATTAAGTGTTCAGAGGCGCAGCAACCTCTAACTGATCATCAACTGCTGGCCCATGGGCCACTGTAGGCTTGTTGGAGGTGGCTTTTGTTCCCAGTAGAGGAGAGAATGTGAGAAATCATTACGTATGTTCAGCTTTTAACATTTAACTTAAGACAAATGAAGGGAGCAGATTCTTGGGGGTGGGGGGGGGGGGCAGGTACTTAAAAAAAGAACTATGCAGACCTATGCGATTTTTTTTTGATTGTGGAAAAATTAAATGAGTATATTTTACTCCTTGTACTAGTTCCAGCATTTATATATCGGCAAAGGAAATGAGAGGAAAACTGGTAAAAGTAGTTTCAAGCAGTGAAGTCTGGTCCTGTGGACCAGTTCCAATAAACACATCTGTTTCAAGTCTTCCCATGAAACACGAAACGTTTCTACAATTTTATTGTTTGTGGGAACTGTCCAGACTTCACCTTTTTAGATTGTTGTACCTGGATTATTGAGCAGCATCGATTCAATTCAAAAACACTTTATTAATCCCAGAGGGAAATGATTTTGTTGTAACTCGTTATCTTCGTTTCATTAAGATATGTTATAGATGCTGATGCTGTAGACAGGAAGGAGCTCTTGTAAAGCTCCATCCCACAGTGGATCCTAAGAATCTGGCTGCAGATGTCGTCCGATCCGTCCACCCAGACTCAGCTGGCCTCTCGGTTCCCCCGGGCTGTAGGACCTCCTGAATGCTGGTCAAAGCTCGAAAGAGCCGCTGCAGAGGGGCCACAGAACCGCATGTGGCTCCAGAGCCGCAGGTTGAAGACCCCTAGATGTTCCAGACAAGATGGCCGCTTGTAAGCAGAATTTGTTTGCCTGGATGATCGAGCCTTTAACCTTTGTTTAAATTCATCTTGTAGGTATAAAAATAGCCTGTTCTAAAAACAAAACTACTTTTATGAATCTTCACGTCTGTTCAGCCAAACACTAGAACGTTTTAGAAAATGTGAGTTTGTTTGTGACGCCAGCTCCCGAGTCAAGAGTGTTCAGGTCAAAATGGAATCTGATCACAACAAACTTCAGCTTTTTATTTGATGACAGGGTCAGTGAAGCGCTCCTGTGGTCCGGAGGCTGCGTTGTTCAAGGCCGGGTTGAGTCAGGAACTACATCTGGACTGAAAAACATCCAAATCCTCCGAGTGTGTTCACTCGCTTTAGTGACCCCGGCAGACAGGAGCAGGCGGCGGACCAAGACCACCTTTCATTAATGACGGCAGGAAACACTAATGTACCATCAACATGACCTCGTTTTATATCTCCATAAATAACCATTCAGGCTGTAAACATGCATTTCACTAAAAGGAGCAACTTTGTATGCTTGTGTGTGTGTGTGTTTGTGTGTGTGTGTGTGTGTGTGTGTGTGTGTGTGTGTGTGTGATGATGGTGTGTGTTTTGATGTGTTGGGGTGTGTTTTAGTGTGTGTGTGTGTTTGTGTGATGATGGTGTGTGTTTGTGTGATGATGGTGTG
>NC_056503.1:51408942-51409392 GCF_014905685.2 Nematolebias whitei
ATCTAAAAAAGTTAAATCTGGTCCTCTGGACATTCAAAAAAACAAAACAAAGCAAAACAACTGATTGAATATGACACACAACTGGCTGATTGATGGATACGCTGCACGATTGGCATGGGATTTTTATTTGAAACAAATTATTTTAAATTATTTGGCACCTGCTGCACCGTTGTGCAGCCCAAAGCAGCAGAAAACGCTTCCTCCTGCAGCTGATCAGCTGTTCTCCATTCAGGGTGGAGAAGTGGGCGTGGCTAAGAGCGCATGCAAGTGGCATAGAGCAGAGGATGCAGGGAGCTGAATTCATGACATTCTGTGCTCTTTTAGAGCGTTTAGAGTTTAGAAACATTGTTTAGAATATTGCAAAAGTATAGGAAGAGTTTAAAATGCCTCGATTTATACAAAGTATATATATATATATATATATATATATATATATATATATATATATAT
>NC_056503.1:51409402-51415321 GCF_014905685.2 Nematolebias whitei
ATATATATATATATATATATATATATATATATATATATATATATATAAACTATGACTTACTTTTTGTAATAATATTCCTACTTCGTGGTTTTTCACTTTTCGCGGGGCTTCAGGTTTTCGATCCCCCACGATAAATGAGGGACTACTGTAACTAAAAGTGCTCAATGATGGTTATATTTTAGGTCGGATTTTTCATCCATCCATCCATCCATCCATCCATCCATCCATCCATTATCTTCCACTTATCCTGGGTCGGGTCACGGGGGGTAGCAGCCTAAGTAGGGAGGCCCAGACTTCCCTCTCCCCAGCCACTTGGTCCAGATCTTCCGGGGGAATCCTGAGGCGTTCCCAGGCCAGCCAGAGAAACATAGTCCCTCCAGCGTGTCCTGAGTCTTCCTCTGGGTCTCCTCCTGGTGGGACGTGTCTGGAACACCTCACCAGGGAGGCGTCCAGGAGGCATCCTAACCAGATGCCCAAGCCACCTCAACTGGCTCCTCTCGACGTGGAGAAGCAGCGGCTCTACTCTGAGTCCCTCCCGGATGATCGAGCTTCTCACCCTGTCTCTAAGGGAGAGCCCAGACACCCTGCGGAGAAAACTCATTTCGGTCGCTTGTATCCGAGCTCTCGTTCTTTCGGTCACAACACAAAGCTCATGACCATAGATGAGGGTAGGAATGTAAATCGATTGGTAAATTGAGAACTTCGCCTTTTGACTCAGCTCTCTCTGATTTTTCAATGTCTTTCATTTAAAATGGTCTCCATTCTGTGTAAAAGGACCATCTGTATGTGCCACTATTACCAAAAGAATAGTGGCACATAGAAGGAATGGCACTGCAAGAAGAGGTGTACACTTGTAAAAGTTATGTAACGAGAACTTTTTTGGTAGAGAGTGGCCTTTTTAAGTGATAATGCAAAAGTGTGAATGATTTAAATCAAAATTCAAGAAGTGTTGTTGTTGAGAAACTTTTCATGTGACATCTACACTGTCCAAAACCTTCAATTACTGTTCTGATGCTTGTCCAAATAACTGACCTAAATTATTTGTATACATTACATTATTGATGAACGACTTGACCCATTATGCTTTTTATATAAAGAAACTATGATATCAGTTTATTTGTAATAATCCCCTAAGCCTGTTGACGTAATGTTGGAACAGCAAACATCCATCCATCCATCCATCCATCCATCCATCCATCCAGCCAGCCAGCCAGCCATCCAGCCATCCATTCATCCAGGATAAGATAAGTTAAGATAAGATAGAACTCTATTGATCCCTCAAGAAATTGTTGTGCCAGAGTTTCAGTACAAAGGAACATACACAATGAATCACATAATACAGAAATAACAGAGATGTGTAAAAATAAATAACATCATTAAGTTCTAAAACAGGTCAGGTGCAGACAGAAACATTAAAGTGTTTATTGTGGTTCAGGATTAATTTTGTTGTCCAACGTGTAGAAAGGGGGAGGAGTTGAAAGTTTGAAGAACTTCTTGTATTGTTCTGTGGAGCACCTTGGTGGTCTCAGCCTATGACTGAAGGTGTTGAGTCCAGGGTGTCATGTAGGGGGTGTGACATGTTGTTCAGGATCTGGAGCAGGTTCCTCAGCATCCTCTGCTCAGACACCTCTTTCAGAGACTGGAGGTCCACCCCCAGAACTGAGCCAGCTCTCTTGATGAGCTTATAGAGTCTGCTGGCATCAGCTTTATTCACCCTTCTGCCCCAGCACACCACAGTGTTACCATCCATCCATCCATCCATCCATCCATCCATCCATCCATCCATCCATCCATCCATCCATCCATCCATCCATCCATCCATCCACCCACCCACTCATCCATTATCTTTAGCAGCTTCTTTCCTTTCAGGTCATGGGGGTCACTGGTGCCCATATCCAGCAGTCACTGTGCGAGAGGCAGGGGACACCCTGGGCAGGTCTCCAGTCCATCACAGGGAGACCCTGGACATGTTTCCAGTCTATCACAGGGACACAAAGAAACAAACAAGACAAACAACCATTCACTCTCACTCTCATCTAGGGACAATTTAGAGTTACCTGTCAGTCTAACATGCATGTTTTTGGTCTGTGGGAGAAAACTGGAGTACCTGGAGAAAACCCACGCATGCACGGAGAGAACCTGCTAACATGATTTGTTTTTATTTCTTGTGAATGGGACACTTGCCCATTCTTCTTGCTTCATATGTACACAGTAAACTCAATACTCATCAGCACGCCCAGTGACAACTACTGTCCCAGATTAATGCACATGCAAGAGCCACCCTGCACCAAGTGAATTAATTGTCTCATGGCTTTAAATTGATTATGCATGTCTGAGTTTTGAGTTGCAAATCTCCTTTTAATCCAGGTTTTCCTCCCTCAGGATAAGCATGGGATGGCTTTAATTAGCAGCTATAGGCTTGTGTATTGAGTACAGAAACACTGCACCAAACACCTGCAGCAGAAGTTATAGCAGTGTATGTAGCAACTGTCAAACACAGAAACAATGGCACAGTAGAAAATCTTAAAATGGCAAAAAATAATTCAAATCAAATTGTCCAGGCATAATACAGTTATGGTTCTAAAAATGAGAGATTGGGAGTTCATTCTGTTGCCTTTTTTGTGTGTGTTGGTGGGAGGAGGGGGGGGGCTCCATATTTTATGAGCTTAGGAAAGTAGCATTAAACTGATAACTAAATTTAACTTTAACTTTATAAAAACTTTATTGTCAATGAAGATCTGGGAGATAGTTGTGGAAGCTATACACTTAGCCCCCAGTATACTCCCGCATACGTCCATATGCAGAGGTACGCACGTACATACGCGGAGGTACGAGCGTACCCCCCCCCCCCCCCCAGGGCATGTCCGTGCAAAGCTCAATTTTTACGACCGTATATGCGTACGCGGTGTCGCACAATAAACTGCCCAGCGACGGACTGTTTTGTATGCGACACCGATGTATTAAATTCTCCTTCTTCATCTCTGATCTGGCCTTTTCTTTTGTTTTGTTTTTTGCCTAGAGGCAGTGATCCCTTCCTCCTCTGTTGATGCCATGACTGAAATGATGAGAAATGAAGGAATTTGTCACAAGCAAATTAAACTCAGGTCCAGTGTGGCTGCGGGAGGGTCTGGAGATTTCCTGGTGGGCTGGTCTGATGTGTGGGCTGCAGAGCCAGCGCTCCCTTTTCACAGTGATAATCCTGACTAGGGATTCATGAGTCTAACAGCCTCAGGGTAGAAGCTGTTCCTCAGTCTAGTGGTTCTACTCTTAATGCTCCTCAACCTCCTTCCTGAGGGCACCGGGTCAAAAAGTGTGTGTGCTGGGTGAGTGAGGTCCTTCATGATGCAGGTGGCCTTTATCCTGCATCTGGAGGTGTAGATGTCTGTGATGGTGGGGAGGCTGACTCCAACATCTTCTGTGCAGCCTTCACCACTCTCTGCAAAGCTTTTCTTTCTGCAGCTGTGCAGCCTCCATGCCACACTTTGATGCTGGAGCACAGGATGCTCTCCACTGCACACCTGGAGAAGGAGGTGAGGACTGAGCTTCCCAGTCCAGCTCATCTCATTCACCTGAGGAAGCCGAGTTTCTGATGAGCTTTCTTCATCAGGCTGGTGGTGTTGTTGCCCCAGCTGAGGTTGTCATTCAGGTGCACACCGAAGCACTTGTAGCTGGAGACCACTTCCACCACAGATCCCTCAATGTTCAGTGGGGGTAGGTGTGTTTATTCCATCTGAAGTCCACGAACATGTCCTTTGTCTTCTTCACATTGATGTGAAGGTTGTTCTTCATGCACCAGTTCTCCAGGTGTTCCACATCCTGCATGTAGCTGGACTCATCATTGATCATTGTTTTTTATGCATCCAACCACCACTGTATCATCTGCAAACTTTACAATATGACAGCCTGGATAGGTCGGTGTGCAGTCATATGTTAGCACAGTGAACAGGATGGTGCTCAGCATACAGCCCTGAGGGGATCCAGTGCTGAGGGTTAGGGTGGAGGAGTAGAATTCGTGTATCCTCACAGACTGTGGTCTGTTGGTTAAGAAGTCTAGGTCCCAGTTGCATAGAGAGGGACTTAGTCCTATTGTGAGTAGTCCGTCTATCAGTGTTTGGGGAATCATGGTGCTGAAGGCAGATGTGAAGTCCACAAAGAGCATACGGATGTAGGAGTCCTGCTCCAGGTGGGTGAGCGCAGTGTGGACCACAGAGGAGATGGCATCCTCTGTTGATCAGTTCTTGCGGTATGTGTACTGATGAGGGTCCACGTTGATGTTGATGGTTATTTTGATGTGGGTCATGACCAGTTTTTCAAAGCATTTTATTAACTATCTGGGGGAGGGCTACTGAACGATAGTCATTCATACCAGTCACTGTAGAGCTCTTTGGGATTGGGATAAGGGTGGCGGTCTTCAGACAGGTGGGAACTGTTGCCAGGGTGAGGGAGGAGTTAAATGTCAGCCAGCACCTAGCAGAGCTGATCAGCAAAGTCTTTCAGCACCTTCCCTGGGATGTTGTCCAGGTCACTGTTGCCTTGTGAGGATTAAGCCTCCTGAAAGTACTCCTTACTTCTGCTGAGGTCATGCTGAGAAACTCTTCTTCCAGTGATAAGGTGAGTCTGGTGCTGGGTGGTGTTTTCGGGTCCTCAAAGCATTCATAGAATCTGTTGAGAGCATCAGGCAGTGATGGGTCCCTAGGACATTGCGCACCTCTAACTTTATAATCTGTTATGCACTTAATGCCCTTCTACATGGTTTGTGTGTTTTGTGAGAAGTGTCCCTGGTTCTTCTGTGCATATGCTGCTTTTACCCTTGTAATACCAGCATCCAGCTCCAACCTTGTCTTCCTCAGCTCCTGTGAATTGCCAGGCCTGAAGGCAGTGTCCCTGGTTTCTAGCAGGGTGCAAACCTCTTCATTCAGCCAGGGTTTTTGGTTCAGATAGCTCTTTACATTCCTGAAGGTGGTGACATCATCAGTACACTTACTAATGTAACACAGGACAGAGGATGTATATTACTTCAAGTCTAGCACCCCCTTTTTTACAACAAGTTTCCCTGAAGAGCTGCCAGTCTGTGCATTCAATGCAGTCTTTCAGTATAAAGTCACTATTTCTTACCCAGCCCTTTAAATTATTTTGTGTTGGTCTGGAGCGTCTCAGTGGGGCCAAGTAAGTGGGAGCCGGAAAGATTGATATGTGATCAGAAAGTCCGAGATGGGGCAGGGTAAGGCTCTATATGCGTCTTTCATGTTGGTGTAAACACGGTCTAGTGTGTTAGACTCATAAATCCCTAATAAGAATAACCACTGTGAAAAAAAGAATCACTGTAATGTAATGATTGGTGATATGTGCTGCTGATTATCCATGCTGCTGATCTCTTGCTGTTGATGTATTTCATGTTGCTGTGTTCATTCATACTCATCTGCTCACACAGACTCATGCTCGTGCTGTTGTTTTTTTGGTGTATTTTTGTACTGTTAATGGTTTAGAGTATTCTTAGTTTAACATATTTCTTAGTTCATATCTTAGATCTTATTACTGTTTTTCTTTACAATTTATACTTTTGCTATCGTTGGATGTAACTGGGACCCTGTATACACAATTTTGTTCCACCTCATATACCACATGTGGTGTGAATGACAATAAAGAACCTTGAACTTGAACTATCTGTGAGCAGCAGTATGGATTCATGCCAAGAAAAAGCACCACAGATGCCATCTTTGCATTGAGGATGCTGATGGAGAAGTACAGAGAGGGTCAGAAAGAACTCCATTGTGTCTGTGGATTTAGAATAAAAATATGACAGGGTGCTGAGGGAGGAGGTGTGGTATTGCATGAGGTAATCTGGAATGGCAGAGAAGTATGTTAGACCGGTACAGGACATGTATGAGGACAGCAGGACATGTACGGTGATAACAGGAC
>NC_056503.1:51415331-51415498 GCF_014905685.2 Nematolebias whitei
ACAGCAGGACATGTATGGTGACAGCAGGACATGTATGAGGACAGCAGGACATGTATGGTGAGAGCAGGACATGTATGAGGACAGCAGGACATGTATGGTGATAACAGGACATGTATATGGACAGCAGGACATGTATGGTGACAGCAGGACATGTATGAGGACAGCAG
>NC_056503.1:51415598-51418513 GCF_014905685.2 Nematolebias whitei
TTCAGCAAATGTGGCTTCCTGAGAGTTATATTTGATTGTTACTATTGTGATCTAGACACACTCAAACAGATCCTCGGACACTAAAAACTCAGAATTATCTAAACTCTGAATCTGAACAAATGAGGATCCATCCATCCATTATCTTTACCCGCTTCTTCCATTTTGGGTCACGGGGGTCGCCAGTGCCCATGTCCAGCAATCACTGTGCGAGGGGCGGGGTACACCCTGGACAGGTCTCCAGTCCGTCACAGGGACACATAGAGACAAACAACCATTCACTCTCTCACTCACACCTAGGGACAATTTAGAGTTACCAATCAGCCTAACATGCATGTTTTTGGTCTGTGGGAGGAAACCAGAGCACCCGGAGAAAACCCATACATGCACGGAGAGAACATGCAAACTCCACCCAGAAAGGCCCCTGGACCGGGGTTTGAACCAGGGACCTGCTCGCTGAGAGGCAGCAGCTCTACCAGTTGCACCACCGTGCTGCCCTGGAAATGAGGATATCCCACTCTATTTTTATATCATTAACTATTTCCCAGCATGTCCTCTAAGTGTTACCAACAGGCTAAAACCTGTAGAAACATGCATTGCCAGACATAAATTGACAAAAGTTTGCATGCATTCCCACAAACCTTTCATTATTGATACATATGAAGTTTTGCATTAAACGTATGAACACCACCTTTTGTGCACTAGACCCTGGACGCTGGAAATGCTGCAAAACATTGTGACACAAAGTATGGAATTTTGAGGGCTGAAAACATATGTACACACCCTTTGTCAGGTTTTAAACTCTTTTAGAAAAAATTGACTTTTTATTCCCAAGAACTGTTGCTTTTAATTAAAAATAATAATAATAATCATACAATATATTACTGGTTTAAGGAAACAAAGTAGGAAACCATTGGGTAAATACTTTTGTAACGGCCTGGATGTGTCAGTTTCTGTCTATGCTCCACAGTGATACTAAATGTATTATTATAGACTAAATGTACTTCCTTTCAACAACAAAAGTCAAGTAGTACAGACATTAAAACCAGCTTGAGTTAAATATGAACAGATTTTGCAGTGAAGTGTGTTTTTCATATAATATGATGAGAAATTACCAGTGCAATCATACACAAACAACTCATTGAGCAACCCCTTGCCCTAAGCAAAAACACAGCAGTTGGTCTCCAATATATAAATGACAAATGAAGATCACTCAGTGGGTCAGATGGTGCAGACACACTCCATGCTTTGTGCTAATCAGGCCAACCTGCAGACCTCAGACGCCATCAGGGTATCCTCAAGGGGAAAATTAGTACTTTCCACTTTGCTAAATGACTGTACTTTCATCCCTGCGTGTATGTATTGTTTTACTTGGGCAATTTCATTGTGTAAGTTATATCACAGATATCTACAAAGGTTAAGTCAGGTCCTCTGGACGGATTCTTCTTTGTTGAAACGTTTTGTCTTTTATCCAAAAGACTTCTTCAGCTGAAACCCTGCAACTCAGTCTTATAAATAGCTGCTTGTCATAGAGGATCAAGGATGTGTGTGTGTGCGTGTGTGTGCGCGCGCATGTGTGCGTGCATGCGTGTGTGTGTGTGTGTGAAAAGTACATGCTTGTTCCCACAGCGTTCAAATGAAAAGTTCTTGTTTCTAAGTTTTCATTAGGAGATTTTTTTAAGTTTCTAACCTGTAAGTTTTACTCAAACAACATCCAGATATTTTTCTTAGGTGCTGAAAATAACCAGATCTTTTAACAATCACAAATGTCATTAGAGAAAGAGTGACCATGTCCCTCCCTCCCTCAGTACCCTCAGGGGTCACGGCTACTTGATCCCACAAGCTGTGAGGTGTGATAAGGGTGTGTCCTGCAGATGGAGGCTGCTCGTAATCTGGACGAGTCTTTCTCTAACCCAGCCTGTGAAGTCTGTCTAGTGTCTAGTAGTTCTACCTGAGTAATACTCAGGAGACCCTTTTTTGACACAGGGCTGGTAGCTGTTACACCAGGGATGAAGACAACCCTCAGATTAGCTTTTTATTGTTGCCCACCCCAATTAAATGTTGCAGGTGCTCTTCTGTTTAACCAAAACCATTTGTTCAATTTCTAATTTTTACACATGGGCAACATTAATTTAAACATCAAAAACTGTTAAATCACATCATCTGGACCAGTTTCTTTTAGTTCTTTAAATGTTTTGTCCCCCATCCGGAGGACTTCGTCAGCCTGTGGCCTGCGAACCAGATCTGTCCCAGGCTGTGTTCCCAGACAACCTCACACTTAGGCTTTGAACAAGATGATTGATTGGTTTGGATGGGTTGCGGTTCTGTTAGCATGTGTTACAAGTCAGAGCTTATAACTTAAAAAGTAAAGGAAAAAAGAAAAGGAAAACGTTTTAAATTGACTTTAAACTTTAATGTGTTTAAAGTAAAAAGTTTGAGTGATACCATTTTATTTAGAAGCAAATCTCCATTTAACATTAAAACACTCCAAAGTTGCTGGAGAAACTTTAACAGGGCCTGCCACACTGTGGCATCTTAAAGATTTGATTTGACAGTTCTGTGCGTTGGGTTCACTCTCAGCCAGCACCACACCAAATGTCAGCTCAGTATATTTTAAAATAGCTGTTATCATAGTTCCCTTTTAGCAAAGAGAAAGAAGAGTAGAGGTCATAGAAACTGTGGACCAGGAAGTGAGAAAGATTAGTGAGGGTGAAGTCCAGAAAGCTCTGAAAAGAATGAAGAAGGTGAAGACAGTAGGACCTGATGACCAGAGGAGGTCTGGAAATGTCTTGGAGAGATGGCAGAGAAGTTTTTGATTCAAATATTCAATGTCATATCTGAGGCTGAGAAAATGCTTCAGGAATGGAGAAGAAGTGCTGGTGGCCATTTTTAAGAACAAGGGTGATGTACAGAGTTGT
>NC_056503.1:51418613-51423223 GCF_014905685.2 Nematolebias whitei
CACACACACACACACACACACACACACACACACACACACACACACACCAGACAGCAGATCTTGTGAGCTGCCACCTGTCTATATCTTTGTTTTTGTCGAGGGATTAAGTGTGTTAGACGAGTGTCTGATGACACCTTAGCATATAAACCCTGAAATGTATCTATCCATCCATCCATCCATCCATCCATCCATCATCTTCCTCTTGTTCTGGACTCAGGTCTCGGGGCAGCATCTTGAGCAGGGAGGAGGTCCAGACATCTCTTCCAGCTCTTCTGGGAGGACTCCAAGGTGTTCCCAGACCAAATGATAAACTGGCTTACCTTTTTTTTTCCACTGAACATTTATTTATACAGGCTAGCATCATTGAGCCACGGGGACTCATTTACAAGAGCGACCTGTAGGGACCTACCAAAGCTGCTTCTTGAGACATATTACCAATCACAACCAAATATGCAAACACACAAAGTTAAGTGTAAGATCTTAAACAGAATCTGAAAGATAAAAAGTGATGGATAAATTAATTACCCTTTCATCATCTCATTAATCAAATAAGCCAAACACAGAGGATACAAGAAGATCTTTCAACCCAGTTTACTTGCAAGGTGGCAGCATTAAAAACAGTCTTACTAATATGATACATGAAGGTCTGGTCACAGACAGCATAAAGAAGTGTCTACTTATAATGTTTATCAGACATAGAGATCAAGATGACCTCTGCTTCACAGCTCAGTTTTTGAAGGTGTCAAAAGTTATCAGTTATCAGGCTCCTCTCTGAGTAGACAGAAAGAAACTCTTGGCTTCACACACTTGGTTCTACATTAATTCAACATTAGTAAGTGAAAACATCTGTGACCTTTACATAAATTCCCCTAACAAAAACCTGCAAAAGTTCTCAAGATCTCTTTCATAAAAAAAGTCTGTGAAATAGCCGTACAAACCAGTCTGTCTTTCTCCTCCCTTTGGTCTTTCATAAACCACAGATGAAGCCTGCCACTTCCAGCTCACAAGTGGTGTGGAGCAGAACTTCATCGGGCTGGTGGAGTGCAACCCCTCAGTCGTTTCCAACTTCCGGCCTGTCTCCAGACTCCCATTTGTTTCTAAAGTACTGGAGAAAATAGTTGAGTCCCAGTTGAAGTGCTTCCTGGAGGATCACGCCATCTTAGAGCTTTTCCAATCTGGCTTTAAACCTCTCCACAGCACTGAAACTGCCCTGCTGAAGGTCTTTAACGACATCTTCAGATTCACAGATACCAGTGATTCTTTGCTGCTTGTCCTGTTGGACCTCACAGCCGCCTTTGACACCATCGACCATGAGATCCTCATTGCTAGGTTGGAGCAGTGGGTGGGCGTCACAAGGTCAGCCCTCAATTGGTTCAGATCTTACCTCGCTGACAGATCCTTTTGTGTCTCCATCAAGGATTTTAGTTCTGCAGCGACAGAGCTTAAATGGGGGGTTCCGCAGGGGTCCATCCTGGGTCCCCTCCTATTCTTTTTATACCTGCTGCCGCTTGGTGCTATTTTCCAGAAACACAACATGCCCTTCCACTTCTATGCCGATGACTGTCAAATTTACTTCCCCCTAAGACACAATGGTACATGCTCTATTCAACCGCTGCTCGACTGCCGGGCTGACATCAGGGACTGGATGGCTTTAAACTTCTTAAGTTTCAATGAAAAGAAGTCTGAAGTCATGTTGTTCCCTCCTAATGACACAATCACAAACCACTGCATCGACCTCTCCGCTCTAACCCTGTCAGAAAAACAAAGAGTCACTAGTCTGGGCGTGATAATGGACCCTTCCCTGAAACTTAACAATCATGTAAACATGATTGTTAAATCATGTTTCTTCCAACTGAGGCGGCTGTCTAAACTGAAGCCCATATTGTCCAAAAAGAACCTGGAGACAGTAATACATGCACTCATTACATCTAGGCTTGATTACTGCAATTCACTCCTGTTTGGTATCAGTCAGACCTCCATTGCACGACTACAACTGGTCCAGAATGCAGCAGCCCCATTTTTAACCAGTACAGGCAAAAGAGAGCACATTACACCAGTTTTGGCCTCACTGCACTGGTTACCAGTTCACCTTCGAATCTAGTTCAAAATACTCATGTATGTCTACAAATCACTGAACAGTGTCCCCCCCCCATCTCTCTGATCTTCTACAACCGTATGTCCCACCACGCTCCCTGAGGTCAGTGGACCAGTTGCTCCTCACTGGTTAGTCGTCATTATCTGCATCGTTTTTATGTCTATATTCTGATTTACCTCATTTTGTATTTAGTCTCGTGTGTTACCTGTTGTTCTGTCTGTACAGCACTTTGGTTGGTCTTGTTGCTGTTTTAAGTGCTCTATAAATAAAATGGTATGGTATAGGTAAATGTGGCTTTAATGACAAATTCAAAAAAGTTCAAGACAAAAACAACTGGACTTTATTTATTATACTTTATTTTTTTTTCTTAAACTTTTTAGAATTGACCATGTCCTGGATGACTGAGAATCTTCACCAGCTATTAATGACACAATCGGCTTGCCATAGTACCCCACCTTCGCTCTGCTTGCTGCTTGGAGCAATTTAAAGCAGCTGCACCGCCCCGGTGAAATGCAGCTAATTTTACCATTAAAGTGCATTTATTAAGCAAACGTTAGACTGACACTCACCTTTCATATCATTTTGAGCAAAGAAATAATTTTTTAGGGCTTTTCTTGTAAAATTTCAAAGAAACAAGCAGCGCTCCGCTTTTCCTCTCTGTGCACGCTCCCGGAGCACCGAGGCAGCAAAACTATTTTTGAAATTCAGTTGATTTGACCATTAAAGTTCATTTATTAAGGAATAGTTCAACTGAGACACACTTTTATTTATTATTACTTTATTTTACCAGAAAGAAATCCATTGAGATCATCAATCTCTTTTACAAGGATGTCCTGTCCATTTACTATAACGATGAGCAAATAAATAATTGTTTTGAGGCGTTTATCTTGTTAAATTCTTGTTAAAGTCCTCCCGTGCACGCTCCCGTGGCCGCCATTTGGCATCCAATGGATATTTGGCACAACGCTGGCCCACGTTTCCAGGTGGTCAGCGGTAATGCATTATAGATGCAACATATACGTTGAAGCAACATATTTATGGATTTTTCCACGTTATTAGACATATTTGGACTGATGTGACTTATACGGATGTGCGTCGTGTACGTGGGAAAGTACGGTACTGTTGTACTAGTCCAGTCATCTGGAAGCTCTTTCTTACCACCCAGAGCCTTTAACAGCATTACGTGGTTACTTATAAGACTTTAAAGCATCAGCTTTAACAAACTGTTATTATTAGTTGTGTAATGTAAGTCAAACCACAGATATTCCATATAAATATGACTCACTAGATGAGTTCATTTGAAATCAGGAAGAGCTGTGGGATCGGGGGCAATATGAGGATCCCACTGGGCCTTGGAGACGTGTGTCTGTGCTAACATTTAGCTCACCCGCCTTGTGTTGCACATACCTGTGGTTGTATGTGCAGATTTGTATGCTCTATTTAGTTCATCACCACGAGACGTAAAGCCAAGTACGAGCTCATTTGTTACACTGGAAGGAGACTGGGGCCGAGCAGTGGAGAGCTTCATTGATGGTTATTGGCTGTGAAGCGTAGCTCCAATTGTGTGTGCTGATAAACACGACTGTTTACACGATGCATGTGTTCTGATGTCTACTCTTAAGGGATTTTTATTCTTCATATGCACATTTGCTCTTTAATATTCATGGAAATTACAATCTGTAAACATGCGGGTCTTTGTGTGCTTACAGAGATGTCTGTGCTCATGTTAATGCATGTCTGTTCATACTCCTCCTAATGCCTGTGAACATACAGATACACGTGTGTGTGTGTGTGCACGTGTGCCCCAGGTGCAGCAATCCAGCAGCTCCACATTATCTCTATATCCAGGCTCGTTTGACACCTTCACATCCAAGCTAGTGTTCAGCTGCTGGCTCCGGCAGATCCAGGACCAGTTCGACTTCTCGTGAACGCTCTGTCGCCTCTGCTCATGCTCACTTCAGTGTGTGTGTCTGTGTGACCAACTGCAAGAGTGCGTATGTCCACACCTTGTTCATGCACTTTTAATGCAAATGATTTTATTCTTCTTCTCTCTGTATTTCCAGGCTGTCTCTTGTAAGTGTTTTTGCAAATGTGTGTGTATGTTGGGCTTTTCACACCTTCCTTACCTGTGTGCAGGGGAACACGAGCACACGTGAATGTCCCCATGTGGGTAGATTTCGCTTGTCTGTGTACGGCAGGTCATTGCGATGGCGTGCCATCTCAATTGACACTCACTCAACATCGTATGCTAATCATCTACATAACTGTGCACTAGCGTGCATGTGTGTAAACTGGCCTTGCCTAAGTGCAAGTGTCAAGACTGAGTGAGTGTGTGAAAGTCTGTGTGGGTCAAAAGAAAATTTAAAACATCAGTCAAATCAGACATTCACTGAACATGAATCACAGAATTAAATATATATATATATACATATATATACATATATATACATATATATATATATATATATATGTATATATATATATACATATATATTTATATATATATATATATATA
>NC_056503.1:51423323-51424734 GCF_014905685.2 Nematolebias whitei
GTGTGTGTGTGTGTGTGTGTTTTATATGGTTTTCGTGCTTGCTGTCGAAGGTGGACACTTTTCCCTCTCGCTCCTGCTTCTGCTCTTTGTCCTTTGAACTCTATCAGAGCCTCTCTACATTTCTTCCTAATTGTAAATTATGGATCTGGTCAGCTGGTCCCTCAATGCAATGGATAACATTTTCTCAACGAGAAGACAGGGTGAAGGAGAGCCCTCTTGTCCTGACGGGACACTTGCAGCTGGATACACGATGGATTCCTGGGGTCAGTGGAAGATTGTGTACCTGTCCATATTGTCCACTGAGGATGTAGAAGACACGTACATAATTGGATTCATAAAAACAGGATTCCTGCTTTTTGCAGTTGGTGGTTACCTGGCCTATCGACAAATACGGAAAACATTGGCAGCTGTTCTGTCCATTGTGCGGCTGCCCGGCTTGTGTGATGGAATGTGCTGTGGGGTGAGCTCTCAGACTCCGATGCTGTGTGAGCTGAGCCGTAAGCTGGACGTGATTTCTGAGAGTCACAGGCCACTTGCAGCTCCTGAAACTCGTTGGTGAGAAAGAAATCGACCTTGGAGAAGCTACAAGCTCGGCCCGGTGGTGTTGACCACAACATTTGGACAAGGTTTGGAGTCTCCATTGAGACGTACCAGTTGAACTATAAGACAGAAATCAAGCAGAGTCGGCCTGACCCAAAATAACTGTTGTTATCTGAATCTGGCTCCCCCATGTCGGCCTTGAATTGGACAACTATCTCAAACTATCCTGGATGTTTTGTGATCAAGAAGATCTGCACCCCACCCCCACCACCCGCTGCCTTCCTGAGAACATCTGTGGACCTGTGTCAGAGCTGAGCTGGCTGTTAGACACTGCACCATCTCTTATCAGGAGTATGGAACTATCTGGCAGTGTCCACAGACAAACTCACTGCCTTCATCGGCCTCCTCATGCATATATGTATCATGATGTCATCGGTACGTTGCTGTTTCTGTGCTGAGGCTTTTTTACAACGTTCACACTGTGTCTCGTCTAGAACACAGTGAGAGATGGGATTTTTTTATACCTCCCCTCCCCCTTGTTGCTCTTTTCCTATCTAAACAAAAAAGGCAGCGCCTCCCAAGGGCCGCAGCCTCAGACACCTCCGTCCCCCCCATGTCTGTTTGTTCATGTTTTACTTGGATTGGCTGTGCTGAAATGTAATTTTATTGTTCGTCGATGCACTAACAATAAAACTGATTCTGGTTCTGATAGGGACATGTGTAATCCAAGATAATTCTGTATTTTTACAATTTCATCTTACTGAGGATTGTTAGTTGAGATACAAGCACTCTCTCTCTCTCTCTCTCTCTCTCTCTCTCTCTCTCACACACACACACACACACACACACACACACACACACACACACACAC
>NC_056503.1:51424744-51426895 GCF_014905685.2 Nematolebias whitei
CACACACACACACACACACACACACACACACACACACACACACACACCAGACAGCAGATCTTGTGAGCTGCCACCTGTCTATATCTTTGTTTTTGTCGAGGGATTAAGTGTGTTAGACGAGTGTCTGATGACACCTTAGCATATAAACCCTGAAATGTATCTATCCATCCATCCATCCATCCATCCATCCATCATCTTCCTCTTGTTCTGGACTCAGGTCTCGGGGCAGCATCTTGAGCAGGGAGGAGGTCCAGACATCTCTTCCAGCTCTTCTGGGAGGACTCCAAGGTGTTCCCAGACCAAATGATAAACTGGCTTACCTTTTTTTTTCCACTGAACATTTATTTATACAGGCTAGCATCATTGAGCCACGGGGACTCATTTACAAGAGCGACCTGTAGGGACCTACCAAAGCTGCTTCTTGAGACATATTACCAATCACAACCAAATATGCAAACACACAAAGTTAAGTGTAAGATCTTAAACAGAATCTGAAAGATAAAAAGTGATGGATAAATTAATTACCCTTTCATCATCTCATTAATCAAATAAGCCAAACACAGAGGATACAAGAAGATCTTTCAACCCAGTTTACTTGCAAGGTGGCAGCATTAAAAACAGTCTTACTAATATGATACATGAAGGTCTGGTCACAGACAGCATAAAGAAGTGTCTACTTATAATGTTTATCAGACATAGAGATCAAGATGACCTCTGCTTCACAGCTCAGTTTTTGAAGGTGTCAAAAGTTATCAGTTATCAGGCTCCTCTCTGAGTAGACAGAAAGAAACTCTTGGCTTCACACACTTGGTTCTACATTAATTCAACATTAGTAAGTGAAAACATCTGTGACCTTTACATAAATTCCCCTAACAAAAACCTGCAAAAGTTCTCAAGATCTCTTTCATAAAAAAAGTCTGTGAAATAGCCGTACAAACCAGTCTGTCTTTCTCCTCCCTTTGGTCTTTCATAAACCACAGATGAAGCCTGCCACTTCCAGCTCACAAGTGGTGTGGAGCAGAACTTCATCGGGCTGGTGGAGTGCAACCCCTCAGTCGTTTCCAACTTCCGGCCTGTCTCCAGACTCCCATTTGTTTCTAAAGTACTGGAGAAAATAGTTGAGTCCCAGTTGAAGTGCTTCCTGGAGGATCACGCCATCTTAGAGCTTTTCCAATCTGGCTTTAAACCTCTCCACAGCACTGAAACTGCCCTGCTGAAGGTCTTTAACGACATCTTCAGATTCACAGATACCAGTGATTCTTTGCTGCTTGTCCTGTTGGACCTCACAGCCGCCTTTGACACCATCGACCATGAGATCCTCATTGCTAGGTTGGAGCAGTGGGTGGGCGTCACAAGGTCAGCCCTCAATTGGTTCAGATCTTACCTCGCTGACAGATCCTTTTGTGTCTCCATCAAGGATTTTAGTTCTGCAGCGACAGAGCTTAAATGGGGGGTTCCGCAGGGGTCCATCCTGGGTCCCCTCCTATTCTTTTTATACCTGCTGCCGCTTGGTGCTATTTTCCAGAAACACAACATGCCCTTCCACTTCTATGCCGATGACTGTCAAATTTACTTCCCCCTAAGACACAATGGTACATGCTCTATTCAACCGCTGCTCGACTGCCGGGCTGACATCAGGGACTGGATGGCTTTAAACTTCTTAAGTTTCAATGAAAAGAAGTCTGAAGTCATGTTGTTCCCTCCTAATGACACAATCACAAACCACTGCATCGACCTCTCCGCTCTAACCCTGTCAGAAAAACAAAGAGTCACTAGTCTGGGCGTGATAATGGACCCTTCCCTGAAACTTAACAATCATGTAAACATGATTGTTAAATCATGTTTCTTCCAACTGAGGCGGCTGTCTAAACTGAAGCCCATATTGTCCAAAAAGAACCTGGAGACAGTAATACATGCACTCATTACATCTAGGCTTGATTACTGCAATTCACTCCTGTTTGGTATCAGTCAGACCTCCATTGCACGACTACAACTGGTCCAGAATGCAGCAGCCCCATTTTTAACCAGTACAGGCAAAAGAGAGCACATTACACCAGTTTTGGCCTCACTGCACTGGTTACCAGTTCACCTTCGAATCTAGTTCAAAATACTCATGTATGTCTACAAATCACTGAACAGTGTCCCCCCCCC
>NC_056503.1:51426995-51432062 GCF_014905685.2 Nematolebias whitei
GCTGTTTCTGTGCTGAGGCTTTTTTACAACGTTCACACTGTGTCTCGGTTTGCTTGTTTACAAGAAAATTATTCACTGAAAATTAAGCATTAAACAAACAGATACTTGTATACAAATATATATAAAACAATTTTAGGAGAGATGCACAAATTAATACTTACAATTTGATCATATCACAAAACCCACAAGACATTGAATGAAATTCCTGCTAAACAAAATAAACTGTAATGGGCTAGATTATTCTTTTTTACCCATTAAAAATCTGAGAAATTGTTCATATATTCTGGATTTTGCATTGACACAGAGTAATATAAACTGATTATTACTCATGCTTAAAGAAAGTCTGAACATTTGGCATAAAAAAACACATTTATTCCAATTAAAGCAGGTCTGTGTGAGCGCAGTCAAGCAGCTCTATTATTCAATTCCTTTAGAATGAACGATGCAGTGGCATGCATCCATGCAAGTAACAGGAATTAAAACCATAGGCAAGATGACGGATTACACAAGAATTGTGGTGTGTGTGTGTGTGTGTGTGTGTGTGTGTGCACACGCATTCATGCATCCTAGCACATGTGTACTTTATTTTCTTGTTTTTAGTTTGTCAAAATTTAGACAATACATTCTTCCAACACATGTACTTGAATATTAAATGAAAGTAGCCTGAACGACGTCCTCTCAGGTCTACTCTGTGGCATTGCTTCAGTGTACTTGTCACTATTTGCCAGCTGTAGTTATTGCATGATGTATAGCTCTCTTCTTGATGCAAGCATGACAGTTGGCAGTCATTAATCATAGTTAGAAGATGGGACGTGGTGTAGGGTCCTTCTCCTGCTTGCATTTCTTAACTCTTATAAAACAACGTGGTGTTCCTGAGGTCCAGGCTCGTGCAACGTCTGTGACAAGCACGAACACATCTCATGTCATTCAACAGTAGGAGAGGACTTCTCTGTGGGAACAAACACACACAATGTACGACAGACCATTATTTTATTTCCAATCTCAGCAGCCACGTTTTTCCCTGCATTTACTGAACAGCAGCAGAATATTCCTTCTCTGATCTTTTGTGTTGCACTGCTCACCGTTGTGCTTTTTAGTGATGACAGTTAAAAACGAGCTAATATGTGCTGGTAACACAGAATTGTTGCAGCACACCCACCAGTGCACAGTAGATCAACCATGCATTTCATCATTAACAAAAGCTGGAGATTATTAACTGGCAATGGGTTATAATGGGGGTAAATGGGCAAAATTTACAGAGAATAGTTTTTAAAACAGAAAAGATTGAGAAGGAAACTTGAGTGTTAAAAAAGTATTTATTTAGATAATCCAAAGCAAAGGCTGACATGGCAGAAAACTCAGCAATAAGTGGAAGATGAAAAACATGGAGCTGCACATGACAACTATGGAGATCACAATCTGTGGATGAGGGAAAAACAAAATGAGACATTATTTAAAGGTCTGCTAACGATAGACAATGACAAACACCTGGGGAGAAACAATGAGGATCAGGTGAGCGTAGGGGGAGCAGGAACTGACGAGGGGGGACAATAACTGGGGGTGCTGAAAACACAATTAAAACTGACTCAGATAAAATTGAATATAATAATCACAAGAAGACGTAAACATCACAAAGATCCTGACACAAAGGGAGTGGTTAGACCAGCAGTGAAGACATTGAAGGAATAGCACAAGAAAAAGATCATCTCAAGCAGAATACTAAAAACTGGGGCATCTACCTGGAGTCAGGCCTGGGTCCAGGTGCTGGTGCTAAACTTCAGCTGGTCAAACACAGACTTTAAAATCCTTCAGTGTGTCACTCTAAGGCGGCTGTGGCTGAGTGGTTAGAGCAGTCGTCCTCCAGTACGAGAGTTGGGGGTTCGAATCCAGCAGCAGTCACATGCCGAAGTGTCCCTGGGCAAGACACTGAACCCCTCACAGCCTCTGATGTGTGTCCCATCAGTGTATGAATGTGATAAAGCTCTGATTAGTCTCTTTAGAATGATTTGTTCAATTAGCTTTGTACAGATCTAGTATAGAGCTGTATGAATGGGTACATGAGGCACAGATTGTTGTAAAGAGCTTTGAGTATCTTGAAATAAGATAGAAAGGTGCTGTATAAGTACAGTCCATTTACCATTTACTCCCACATAGGTCCACCACGCACGGGGAGAGAAGTCCAGATCACATAAAATAAAAGCTGTGGATTGTGGATCCCAATATTCATACTGGGATTAAAAGAACGGCTCTAAATCTGTTTAAATCATATCTATCTGATAGATTCCAATTTGTAAATGTAAAAAATGAATCTTCATCATACACCAAAGTTATTCATGGAGTTCCTCAGGGTTCAGTGCTTGTACTAATACTATTTACGTTATATGTGCTCCCATTAGGTAATGGGCAAACTTGAGGGTAAAAAAAAGTATTTATTTAAATAATATAAAGCAAAGGCAGACATGGCAGAAAACTCAGAAATAAGTGAAAGAGGAAAAACATGAAGGAGCTGCACATGACAGCTGCAGAATCCTTCACCTTACTGGTGCATTAAAGCAGACTTGGGGGAGGGCCCCTTTACAAAGGGTTGCTTTGGGCCCTGAAATGTCTAAGTCCGCCACTGTCTTTGGTTAAAGTTAAAGATGAGAACTGAATTGTTAAAAGTACAGCTTTATAACTAATTAAAAATAATATTATTCAAGTTAACCAAAGTACTGATGGCAGGTTGTAGATAGTTGGGTTAGAGGCAAATTACAGATGAACAAAAATAAGTTTTATCAGTCCTTCGAGTGGTTTCAAAGTACATATAAAATACAGCTTTAATTGCTGTTACTGTTACAAGACTCAGTAAATACAGTGTCTTCATAGTACAAGCACAAAAACAGTTTTTACTGTTAAGAATGAATGTTTTCTTCATGTTATTTTGCTTTTTCCCTTCCAAAATGTACTTTAAATGTTCAACTGATATCAGTGGTTGATGGAATAATGCCTCACTTCTTTGACAAGATAAGAACAAACAGAACAGAAACCAGAAAAGGACACATTTACACTCCAATTAGTGCTTTTAAAGGCCTGTGCTGTATCAAATCTAGAAAACATTGCTTGTAACCTTCTTCCTAATGAGTCATTGAGCTATAGGTTCGTATGGGCCTCTTTTGTCATTGTCACATGCACTGAGTGCTTCAGTCACATTCAAACCAACCTATAGGTCAACAGACATTGATAAAGGGTCTCAGGACGGTGAGATGCATACAAGCTTGTTCCAGGTCAGCCCAAACAGTCCAGTCACTGTCCATCACCTCAATGTTTATTCCATAAGAGCCAATCAGTCTAGAGTGGTCATCAATGACAAGTCAAAGGAATCTTTCCACCAGTGTTAGGAGTTGCTTTCCATCTCACTGTGAGTGCAGCCTTGCAATGTCGCTGTTAATGCCAAGTACACATTTGCAAGACTAAACAGTGTTGTGGTACCATGGTCAAAATAGGCAACAAACAAAAATTATTACTTTTTTTTACTGCATGTGTATCTTTTTAAACATAATAAGCCCAATTACTCAACAACAGTGTCTTTGATCGCATTTATGACAGAATACATAGAAACTTGCTCAAATGCAATATTCTCAGAATTACGGTCATAGAGCACTTGGCACCATTGAATGTTGGGAGGGAGAGACGAACTGCATGTAGTTTTAGTTTCATACTTTAGATGGAAAACGTTCAGAAGTGTTGGTGCTGCCTTTATTCAACTTAGAAGAACCAAACCCAACGGCAGGAGAAGACATTTGACTGGCATTTATCAGAATCAGCTGTAATGTCATTGCACTGATGCAAAACAAAATTACATTTTCAGTCCAGCCCGTCCGAGAAAACATCAACAAACAGACAGACATGGGAGACGGAGGTGACTGAGGCCGCCGGCCTCGGGAGGCGCAGCCTTATTTTCAGATAATGAAAAAGAAACACTGGGGGAGGGGAGGTGTGAAAAAAATCAAATCTCAAACTGTGTCCTAATGGGACAAAGTGTGAAAGTTGCAAGAAAATGACCTCAGCACATGAAACAGCAACAAACTGATGACATCATGACTTTGTTAACAATGATGCAGAAAAACTGGTCCATGCATTTGTCACGTCTAGACTGGACTATTGCAATGGTTTCTTATCTGGGTGTCCAAATACTTCTTTAAAACGTCTTCAGTTGATCCAAAATGCTGCTGCCAGAGTCTTAACTGGAGTTACTGGGAGAGATCATATCTCTCCAGTTTTAGTTTCTCTCCATTGGTTCCCTGTCAAATCCAGAATAGAATTCAAAATCTTACTTCTAACCTACAAAGCTCTCAACAACCTAGCTCCATCTTATATTACAGATCTTATTGTTCCATATTTTCCTAACAGAGCACTTCACTCTCAGACTGCAGGTTTACTTGTGGTTCCTAGAGTTTACAAAAACAGAATGGGAGGAAGATCTTTCAGTTATCAGGCTCCTCTCTTTTGGAACCAACTTCCAGTTTCTGTCCGTGAGACTGACACATTGTCCAGTTTAAGACTTTCCTTTTTGATAAATCCTATAGTTAGGGTCGGCTTGTTATGCTGCTATAGACTTAGACTACTAGAGGACAAATTGACCTCCAACATTTTTCATCAGGTCATCTGGACAGTTTCTTTTTTTTTATTTTATTTTTTTGTGCTGAAATGTTTCACCTTCAATCCAGAAGGCTTCATCAGTCAAAGAAATACACAACAAAACTGATTCTTCCCTCAATAGCTTACTCCAAAAGTGGAACAAACCAGTTCTGCTTGTGATAAACTGATAAGACAAACTGACCTCATTTCTTAAATGAATTGTTAAAATTGAATAGTTTTCATTTGATACTATTTCCATCTTAAAATATGATTCTGGACCTGCCATTGTGTATCTATTCCTACCAAACCCAGACGGTCGAAGCAGATGGTCCTCTTGTCCTGATCCTGGTTCTGCTAAAGGTTTCTTCCTCATGAGGGAGTTTTTCTTTCCACTGTTGCCTTCATGCTTGTTCAAGATGAGAGTTCAGTGATGGAGTTAAACTCAAAGCT
>NC_056503.1:51432162-51434039 GCF_014905685.2 Nematolebias whitei
TAGATAGATAGATAGATAGATAGATAGATAGATAGATAGATAGATAAATAGATATCATTAATTAATATATACCATGTCATGTGCATTTTAGCTTATATTACTACCTCAAAATACTTATTCAAATTCATCCTGCTGCACCATTATATTGTACCATGTGGTTGCTCAATACTTCTCTTTAGGGCATTGCAAATATTTTAATTAATTACTTTTTTCACTTTTTGGTACCTTTTTTTGGTGTACGCTTATTGCATGCTTTTTGTATTTTCTCGTTGGTTTGTTCTTTGAATTTTTTTAGGGAGTCAAATCTGTTCTTCTCATCCTCAGCATTTCATTGTATTGTTAACCCTGTGTTAACCTTGCATATGACAAATAAACACAACTTGGCTTGGTTTGGTTTGAAGGTCACAGCTCTGAAGAAGGGATCCAGGTTAGCTCAAAGAAAATAGGTACACTGGCAAATCAGGGAAACTCAAAGAGCAAGGAGCAAAGAACTGATCACCGGAGCTATGAGACGCACAAGTAAGGTTAATCAAGGTTAAACAAGTAAGCACTAATAAGTTTAGTTGCTCAAGATCACAAGGTATATGGCTAGGACTGGACACAGTACCTTAGTATCAGTGGTGTACTCTACATTTTTGTCGTGGGTATTCTGTGCTTAGAAACCAAAGTGCACCTCTTAGTACAATGTAAATCATCTATTTCTTTTGTTTTTTAAGTATATTGAATTGGAAATTCCTCTGATGCTTATATTTCAATAAATGTACAACAAACTTTGCACAACAGTTGGCTTTGTATTAAAAATAGACTTTATTTTTTCATGTGTCTGGGCAAACACACAAGCTCCCTGAGCGTGCACTGAGGACCACTGTGAGCAACATCAGATGTGCACGCTGTGCCCACACACCAGTATCACACCTGTTCAAAACCTGGGATCATAGCAAGTTACACTGCTGATTAAAATAATCAAATTACAGCAGCAATTTCCAGTAGTTTACTTTTAATGTAAGTGGTTTGGCCCATTTAAAATGAAAGAGAAAATAATCTTGTTGTTCATGAGATGAGTAGTGTGTTATATGTGAGAGGCCTGCTTTGGTCTGGGTGAGGGTCCAGTTGTGGTCTGGGTGAAGGTCCTGCTCTGGAAGATGTTTAGCAACATGACGGCCATTGGTTTCAGAAGCATTTTTGTAATATTGGGGGACACACTGGTGTGTGTGTGTGTGTGTGGGGGGGGGGGGGGGGGGGGGGGGGGGGGGGGGGGGGGGGTCAGGGGTCCTCCCACAGACAACTTTGAATAAACTTATGCCTTTTACTACATTCTGGTGTATTTTAACAGGTTGTTAAACATCTAGTTTTACCTACACAAGTAAACACTTGATTCAGACACTATTTTAGAGTTAATGGCGCAACAAGAAGTAACCTGACCAACAGCTCTCCTTGTGTGAATAGAGCACTCTCCGCTTCTCTCATGCATTCTAGCCACAGTCTAAGAAACACAGTGTAGCCTAAGTTAAATTTTGAATAGCGCCACTCCTGGTGGCTGCATGTTGGAGTTGGCTGCATTTTGAGATACAATAGTGCCTCGTTTATTGCGGGGGATCCGTACCCTCAAGACCCGCGACAAGTGAAGAACCGCGAAGTAGGAATAGTAATACAAGTAGTACGTAGTAGTTCATTATAATAACAATAATAAAATAAATAAAGTGCTATGTGTTGTCATCATTGTATGTTCCCATGCAAAGATGAAATTGGCTCTCTGCAAGTAACCCATTGCACCTGGGATACACCCAGATGGAGCGGTGGGCAGCTACGTAATCGCCCCCAGGAGCAATTCAGGATTAGGTGTCCTGCTCAGAGACACAACGAGATGTGCAATGACT
>NC_056503.1:51434139-51438315 GCF_014905685.2 Nematolebias whitei
ATCCATCCATCCATCCATTATCTTTACCCGTTTATTCCATTTTGGGTCACGGGGGTCGCTGGTGCCCATGTCCAGCAATCACTGTGCGAGGGGCGGGGTACACCCTGGACGGGTCGCAAGTCCATTACAGGGACACATAGAGACAAACGAGACAAACAACCATTCACTCTCTCACTCTCACCTAGGGACAATTTAGAGTTACCAATCAGCCTAACATGCATGTTTTTGGTCTGTGGGAGGAAACCGGAGCATCCGGAGAAAACCCACGCATGCACGGAGAGAACATGCAAACTCCACCCAGAAGGCCCCTGGACCGGGGCTTGAACCAAGGACCTGCTCGCTGAGAGGCAGCAGCTCTACCAGTTGCACCACCGTGCTGCCCTATATATATATATATATATACTGTATATATATATATATATATATATGAACCAAGAGATATCAAACAAGGAGCTCACCACTGAGCCTGAAATGGCCCGTCCTGCCACATTTCACCATTCTCATTCTACCTACCTGTTTACGTGGATCATCTCTGCCCATCTGGGATTCCCTGGTCCTCTCTCCAAACCTATAAGAGAAAAGAAACAAGTAAGTTATTATTGATTATCTCCTCAGACAACAATTACTGGTAGACCTACCTTTCATAATACTCAACATCTCGTTCTACTCCTGCAGTCCCCCCGTTTCCCCGTGTTCCTATGATTATTTCAGCATAAATAAATACTTAGCTTTTATATAAGACTGTCTGGTCTCTCATTTTCTCAGTTGGTTCTCTGTGAATTTAAATCTTACACAAACATGACATGGAATAGTTAGTATGTTTGTGATTTGCCCATTCTTTTTTTCATGTTTCTGTCTTAACCTTTCCTGCCTCTCATCATTCCCCCTTCTATGTTGCTTTGTTTCCTGAAGTAGCCAGTTCTGGTTGATGATTTACAATGAAACTGCATATAAATTGAAGTAGAAAATGTTTTGCAGACCTTGCAGCTTTCAAGTCTTGTGCCCATTTGTCACTCGACATTTCCTTTTGTGTAACAGCACAAGAATTAATTAGGCAGCATGGCAAGAAAAGTTTATGGCTATAATTTATAGGACAATCAGATTCCTTGAACACCATCTTGCACACATATCAATTTATTATTTTTATTATTGTTATGGTGCACAAGTGTGTGCACAATGCACATTAGACTTGTGGATGAGGTTGTCTTGCACTGATAGCACTAAAACAAGATTTATTTGCAGTTCTGGGAATTTTTGGCAGTGCAAACAATATATGATGTAGAGTATAGACACGCAAACAGGCAGGCGTAAAGTGAAACCGACTCTACAGTAACACATTCAAAAGCACATAATGTACAAACATGTATACATCTAAGGACTCATATTTTATGCTACATTTGTGACAACCACAATTGTGACAGTTAACAGCAACAAGTGAGGAGAGTGTGACAGGAAGATGGAAGGAGTATTTTGAGGAGCTAATGAATGAAGAGAATGAAAGAGAAAGAAGAGTAGAGGTCATAGAAACTGTGGACCAGGAAGTGAGAAAGATTAGTGAGGGTGAAGTCCAGAAAGCTCTGAAAAGAATGAAGAAGGTGAAGACAGTAGGACCTGATGACCAGTGGAGGTTTGGAAATGTCTTGGAGAGATGGCAGTGAGGTTTTCACCAAATATTCAATGTCATATTTGAGGGTGAGAAAATGCCTCAGGAATGGAGAAAAAGTGCTGGTGGCCATTTTTAAGAACAAGGGTGATGTACAGAGTTGTAGCAACTACAGGGGAATTAAGTTGATGAGCCACACGATGAAGATCTGGGAGAGAGTTGTGGAAGCAAGACTTAGACGAGAGGTGACTATCTGTGAGCAGCAGGATGGTTTCATGAAGAGAAAGAGCACCACAGATCAATTTTTGATTTGAGGATGCTGATGGAGAAGTACAGAGAGGGTCAGATAGAACTCCATTGTGTCTTTGTGGATTTAGAACAAACATCTGATAAAGTGCCGAGGGAGGAGGTGTGGTGTTACATGAGGAAATCTGGAGTGGCAGAGAAGTATGTTAGACTGGTACAGGACATGTATGAGGACAGCAGGACATTTTAGATCCTTGATTCACTCCTTTACAGGTGAGGAACAGTTTCCCTGCTTGATCTGGACACTAATCTTTACTCTTGAAGTTGAAAACAAACTTTAGCCCCAATATTTGACCATACACCACCCATTAGAAGGAGGTCTAGTTGTTAGATCAGAGGGTGGAGACTTTTTTAGTTGTAAACTGGTGAAAGGTGGGATATATCCTATTGCATGTCATCAAAAGTAATGGAGGAGTATTAAGGTTTGGACCCCTGTCTTCTGTGTGAGTGTTGTGCAGGAATGCATGCAAATAAAAAGAAAAATATATCCTGAATCACTTAACGGGTTTTAATAAACTCAGAAATAATGATTGAATGCTGGACATGGACAAAAATTGGCGTTAACATTTTAGGGCAACCTACCATGATAGGTCAGACACATCGGTCCCCGCAGATGTGTGCATATTTTAGTATTACCAAAATGACATTAAGGCCAAGATGTACATGTTTTTAAAAGAGGTGGGCAGGGGAAGTGGAGCTGTGTTGTCTGGTGGGCATAAATCACTCTGTGACAGGCTTTAACAGGGAGATGGGGCAGTAAGGTGATCCGCCATTTTCAATTACTCAGAACCCGGAGCAAGGGTAGCTCCGTACCCAAGGGGAGCGGGGCAAAAAGTGTGTGTGCTGAGTGTGTGGGGTCCTTCATGATGCAGGTGGCTCTCTTCCTCCATCCAGAGGTGCAGACGTCTGTGACGGTGGGGAGACCAACTCCAACAGACCCCCGTGCAGCCTCCACCACCCTCTGAAAAAGTACATGAGGAACTGCAAACACCTGCTCAAAACAAGAGACTGAATTTCCAAGGGTTCCTCGTGACAATTCACCAGAGTGCTCTTATCAGGAGGAGACACAGAACACAATGCCCAGTGTTGAACCATTTAGGTCTACTTCAGACTGTTCCACAGTTCCACACAGTCCAGCAGTAGTGACTGATAGGACTGTTTCTTCTAACAGTCCTATGAGAACGACTCGCTGTTGAAGACCTGTTAGAACTTAGAACGCCAAGATGTTTTATGGACTGAACTTGATTTATTAATTTTGCTAAAGCTAACTATAGAATTGTTATGAACTATGTAAAAAAAAACTTCAGAGAGAGATATGTGATGTATATTGAGACAAGTTAATTACTTAGTATCGCCAGTAGGTGATACTGTGACATTGAAGTTGTGTTGTCATAGGAGACGAGTAAGAATAAAAAGTTTGGTTGTTCTACTACACACGGAATCCCATCTCACAATATGTTACAACTATCATCCAATTTTGGACAATTGCACCCAAAGATAATTCTACACAAATGAGCCTGCATAGCAAGGAGACAAATCATAAATCTTCTTAGTCTGGACTGTTTTAACCCCCAGTCTGAATAAAAGGGTTTCCTCAAGAAAGAGCTGTCACTGAGCTTTGTAGAGGAGTCCTTGAAGGCCCCACAATAGCAGAATCCTGAAGTGTTTATGCTCCTTCATATTATTTTGGGCTTTGCAGGAATTGTTCAGATTAACCCAAAACTCCACAGGATAGAACTTTGCTAAAGTGTCTCCATGGGTTTTCCTGGTGTGATGATGAGTATTTGTACTCCCAGCTACTTGGGGGCAGTGTCTTCACATCTACTTTTACTTTTCTGTACTTATTCACTTTATTCCTAGCCCCCTGGTGCCTTGCGTGTATTATGGGCACGACTTCCTGCACGGACCAGAACAGGTATTTGTTCATGTGCGAACAGTACGAGCTAATGTAGTTTCTCCTATCAATGTGGATTTAATTTAAACATGTAGGAACACCACCTGTAAGAACTAAAACCGGACAATGTTGTCCTCATACTGCTGCCTACTGTGGACGAGGGATGGAGGACGACCTGAAGAAGTGGCTGCAGATTACATCTACCAGCATATTTAGCTATTTCCTTGACTCTTCTGACGGTGAAGTGATGAACAACCTGAAAAGCTCTGAGATGTATTAGTATCTACACAGTATCTACACAGTATCTACACAGTATCTACACAGTCTCTACACAGTATCTACACAGTATCTACACAGTATCTACACAGTATCT
>NC_056503.1:51438325-51445722 GCF_014905685.2 Nematolebias whitei
GTATCTACACAGTATCTACACAGTATCTACACAGTATCTACACAGTAATAAGGTGTGTTTTGTTGTTAGAAGAGGTGGGACACTGTCTTGTTTAACGTAAAGCAGACATAGAGCCCAGCCAAAGCCTCAAAGTCCTACATCACTGAACTTGTTATTTTTTTTCAACTCAGACAATGCAAACATCCCCATCACCCATTTACTGAGAATTCCTGCCATGTCACACAAATACATTTTCACATTCAAATCTAATGTTTCCATCACTGTTTCTATCTCACAGACTGTGAGAAGCTAAACTACAACAAAGTCTGATATTTAGTCACGTTCGGGCTGCTGTTGTTACACCGTACTGTTTTACATTATTAGTGTTTCGCGTATATCTTAGATCTTTTAGCGCAGGGGTCTGCAACCTGCGGCTCTGGAGCCACATGCGGCTCTTTGGTCCCCCTGCAGCGGCTCTTTCAAGCTGTGACCAAAACTATAATAAAACTGAATTTTATTGGTTGTTATAACAACAAAGGGCTAGTTTTAACAGTTTTCTGCAATTTATGTTGCAAATATATGAATACTAGAATCATTACAAGGCGTAAAACATACTTTCACTGTATGCTTTATTTCTTTAAAGTAGAATATTTAATTTTTCTACAACAACAAAAATCACATAGGCCTGCATTAATTATTGTTTTAGTTTTTAGAATTTGGGCAAAAGCTATATTATTTTTTCCTTCTTTACAAGAATCTCTTCTTTTATTTTGTCTTATAATGTAAAAATATCAATAAATGTTAAAAATCATTAGATATTTTCAGTTTTATAATGTCATAATATAACATACATACAACAAACCTGAAGTGGTCTGTGGGCCACCAGTTAAGAATCCCAGTTGTAGCAGGTGTTGTGGCGCCGGACACGTTTAATTTAGTGAACTTTTTTTAATCTTCTTCTTCTTTCGGCTGCTCCTTCTTCAGGGGTCGCCTTAGAGAACTAAGTCGCTCGAAGACTTGAGTTATTTTTACGCCAGATGTTCTTCCTGACACAACCACAGACACCGAGCTGCCACAGCCTCTGTGTGGAGCAGAGCTGCATCTAGGACACCCCGAGGAGCAGGTGGTGGGGGTTAAGGGCCTTGCTCAAGGGCCCAGAGTGGGACGAATGAGGGTGGGGTGTGGGTGCTTCACCTACCCCCACCCACATTTTTGATGTTGTCGGAAGCGGGGCTTGAACCGGCGAGCTTCCGATCACAGGCCCACCTTGTCTAACCTCTGCACCACCACTCCCCTGTTTAATTTAGAGAACAAAGGGGCAGAAATGGCTCTTTGGATCGTAAAGTTTGCTGAGCCCTGTTTTAGCGTATTGTTTGGCATTTGTTTAGCGTGTATCTTGGTGTTTAACTTAGATCCTTGTTTACTGTGCCTTTTTATATTTTTGGATGTAACTGGGACCCTGTGTACATCATTTTGTTCCACCTCATGTACCACATGTGGTGGCAATGACAGTAAAGTTGACCTGGATATTTCTTCACTAATGACAAACACTAGAGTTATGAAGTCTTGAATTCTCATTTGTTATTCTCCATCTTTCAATGTCACATGCATCAAGCAGTCACTGATAACTTAAAAAAAGAAATATTCTAATAACATTTTGTAATCAATGCCTAGAGAAAATGGGATTTTTTTCGGCCGCCAGCAATTAATACATTTGTGTCCTTTTTTTAACACTAGTGAGCCAAGCTTGAAATTACCAACGACTGGCTCCTGCCCATTTGCATATTTATTGCAGCGGAGGATGAGGAGGTGGCGGCGGCAGCCACTGTAGTGGTGTTGGTGGTGGGGGGCAGTGAAAACTGGGGCGAATGATTGATGTGGAGCTCGCCTCTTGCATTAAAAGCAGCCCATTATTGGGCAGACAGAAGAAGAGAGAGAGAGGAAGATGGAGAGAGAGACAATGAGTCAGAGTGAAGGGGAGAGAGGGCAAATGAGGAGCGGTCTAGCATACAGTTGATTAAAGTTGAAGACAGTGGGATCAGTGAGCGCTGGTTTGGTTCTTCTTCCTTCATCACCTCTTGTTTTCCTCTTCTCTTCCCACACCAGCCCTCTCCTGTAGGAAAGATGGCCAGGGTGGGAGCATTAAAGACCTATTTTAATGGATGTTGACAAAGAATGGACCAACAAAAGCCCAAGCCTGAGGATTTGCTTGAAAAGATTCAATCAGACATGTTTTCACTGCAATTAATTGGAAGCCTCAGAGGGACAGGGATGGGAGGGACGTACGGATGAAGGAAATAGCAACAGAGGTGTGAATGAGTGTGATTGTTCTGTGCCCCCTCCCCCATTCTCGCTCATTTTCCCTGCACACCCCCTCCTCCCCACTGTCATTTTGAGTGATAGTTTAGAAATGTCCTTTGAATGATGTTAAAGAGAAAACTCTTCCCGCCCTCCCACCCTCTCCCCTCCTCTTCCTCCTTACAAATTACGAGTATTATTTTCCAGAGGTGGGATGTGTCGAACAAGCAAGAAGGGCTGAAACACTTTGATTTGATCTGACCTGTTCCACACACGCACACACACGTTCACTGATAAACTGCTGGAAAAACAGTGTGTGAAAAAAATATGCTCCTCACAGAAATAATGTTAAATTATTATTTTTAAATAGAATTGTTTCTGTTAACTTACATATGCATGTTTCTGGTCAGTGCGCTGAGTCGACTTCTGTTGTGACGTGGAGATAAAGAAATAAACTGAATTGAACTGAAGTGCTTAGAAAACCATGTCTTGATTGTAAAAAAGCTTAAAAAGTAAAGGCTGTACATATATTTATGCACGCCGGGGCGGACTGGGACAATAATCCAGGCTGAGAATGTACCACCACCAGACCACCACCAGACCCTCACCAGACCACCAAGACTCAGATGAAATGAGCGCACTTTGAACATCATATGTGCACTTGGTTAGCAACGTGGTGGCCACTGGGGTCTGTGGGGAGTGGGGAGCTCACTGGTGGGGGGGGTCAGGGGGTCCTCCCCCCAAAATTTTTTGAATAAAGTAGATGCCATTTCCTGCATTCTGGTGTTAACGGTTGTTTAACATTTAGTTTTACCTGCACAAGTAACACTTGATTGAATAAACGTTCATCCTTACCCAGTTGAAGGGTCAAGAGACAAACATGTAGCTTTAACACGGCATGAACAACATTCAGGAAGTGTTTCTAGAAGAACATTATCAAATATTTTACATGAACGGGAAGATCGCTGCGCCCAGGAGGAACTGTAACCCAGGCTGCATTAACATTAGCATTAACCTTCAATTGAACCATTAAGTGTACAATGTAGTTAAGACAAATAATGAAGGATGTACCTGCAGTTACCTTCGTACAGACCAACACCTGCTACTTCCTGTTTATAACTGCCATGTTGCCACTGGCCTTTAGCTACTTTTACATTTTTCCAAACGTTGTTTAGTTTTTTTAAATGGAATAAACTGTATCCACCAGGAGCAGCACGGTGGCACAACTGGTAGAGCTGCTGCCTCTCAGCGAGCAGGTCCCTGGTTCAAACCCCGGTCCAGGGGCCTTTCTGGGTGGAGTTTGCATGTTCTCTCCGTGCATGCGTGGGTTTTCTCCGGGTGCTCCGGTTTCCTCCCACAGACCAAAAACATGCATGTTAGGCTGATTGGTGACTCTAAATTGACCTTGGGCGTGAGTGAGAGAGTGAATGGTTGTTTGTCTCGTTTGTCTCTATGTGTCTCTGTGATGGACTGGAGACCCGTCCAGGGTGTACCCCGCCCCTCGCACAGTGATTGCTGGACATGGGCACCAGCGAACCCCGTGACCCAAAAAGGAATAAGCGGGTAAAGATAATGGATGGATGGATGGATTTTTTATTGGCTATGTTCTTGTGACAATAAATATGTTTTTAATTTCAACAGGACTTTACCTGGTGGAATAAAGGTTAAATAAAATATAATGCTTTTAATGTTCAGATCATTTATTAGTGGAGAAAATGAAAGGTGCACAAAATCTGACTTCCTGGACATTTCAGCATTAAACTTTTTTTTCATATCCTATTTGTTAACCATATTATAAAATATGCAATATCCTTTGTAAAAACTTGAAACATTTGTTCTATTGAGTTTTGGCCCACTTGGGTCGTCACGGTGAAATGACCTCGTTAAGCTAGCTGTGCTGACAGGCTGCACTACGTTAAACTGGAGTCAGGTCCTCTGGACAGTTTCTACTTCCAGAAACTGTCCAGAGGACCTGACTTTACTTTGCTGGATTTTTCTACCTGGATTATTGAGTGTGAATCAGGATGTTTCTGTTTGACCTGCTCCATTATGAACAAACATTCATTTACTGCACTTTGCTGCATCAGCACCAGTGATTCTCTCTTTTTCATCCTCTCTCTCTGCTGCACATTTCCTCTTTGGTTGTCTCTCTCACTTCAGTCTACAAACTATGTGACCCCCAAACTGGAGAAATGATGGACGTACAGAGATACGTGCTGTGCTCACGAGCATACGCCAGTCTGCAGTGGAGGGCGTGCAGCGTAATCTGTGTGACTCTGCTCAGTTCAGTCTGATGACAGACACCCTCAGAGGGAGACAGGAGGGGCGGGGGAGCCACCTGAGTGAGCCCGGCCGTCAGAGGGAGACAGGAGGGGCGGGGGAGCCACCTGAGTGAGCCCGGAGCAAGAGCGGCTTGTTAATTTAAAATAATCAATCGCGGCCTGAAACAAAACTTTAGTCCAGTCCCTCGGTGGGCACTGAGCAGGGCCAGGCCACCGGGAAATGTCCCGGCGCTCCTGACAGCCAGTCCATCCCTGATGCGCACATACACTATGTTCTCCTACTCAAACCTTTATCTATGTCTTTAAGGGATAGTCATGTAACAAATAAATAATGACAAGCATAAACGCAGACAATAACGGAGACTAAGCTGTTTCAAATGTTAGTTTCAGCTAAATTTATAGTCGTCACTGGAGGTTCTGAAGCTAGCTGAGGACGTTTGATTTCAAATGAAAGAAA
Source organism: Nematolebias whitei (assembly GCF_014905685.2). Taxonomy (NCBI): domain Eukaryota; kingdom Metazoa; phylum Chordata; class Actinopteri; order Cyprinodontiformes; family Rivulidae; genus Nematolebias; species Nematolebias whitei. The sequence goes on from NC_056503.1 coordinate 51,443,342, forward strand.
CTTAAAGGAGGAACAGTCGGTAGAACTGTTGTCTTTCAACAAGAAGGTTGCAGGATCGAATCCCAGCAGTCTGCGTTTCTGGGCGGAGTTTGCATGCTCTCCGTGCATGCGTGGGTTTTCTCCGAGTACTCCAGTTTCCTTCTTCCTCTTCTTCTTTCAGCTTTTCCCTCTTCGGTTTATGAGCTAAACCATAAGATGGAGGCGATTTGTGAGAATCTCCGGCCACCTGCAGCTCCTAGGACTCGTCAGCATGTTGGGATTGACCTCGAAGAAGGTTCAAAACACGAATAAGTGGAGTGGCATACACATAAATCTGGCTATTTTGGATCTGGAAAGTTCCAGCAGGACTCAAGGCTGACAAGAAAAAAACAGTGTGCCTGACGAAAATCAACAATTGTGGCTTATCTCAATCTGACTTCCCCGTTTGGCCTCGGACACGAGCTGACTGTCGAATTTCTCCTGGGACATGGGCAACTAGGAAAAAAGCTTTGTCTATCACAACCCCCCCACCCCCCACCCTCTAGAGAACTTCAGTGCGGGCTTATCAGAACTGCCAGCTGATTATCATCATGACTGTGGCCTATCTGAAAGTGCTTCATGGACAAGTCTCAACGCTTTGACGTCACATGCATGTAATGTGTTTATAAATGTTGCTGCTTGAGTTTTTCTATGTCTCAAATTGTGTTTAATAGGACAAGATGTGAAGAGATCTTTTTTTAGTAATACCACTATCCATCCTCATGGCTCTTACCTTTTTCTATCTAAAAGTATTCTGATAAAGAATAAGTGGCCGCGCTATTATAGCAGCAGCAACGTGCACTCTGCCCATCTTTCAGACGACTGTACGAACATAATTTCACTGTATCCTCGTACAATGATAATAAAGAAATTCTGATTCTATTTAAGGGGTCAGCACCTCAAGTCTTCGTCCTCCATCTCACTCTGTCCTCTGCATCCTCTGTCCTCATGCCAACTAGAGGGTGACACAGGAGTGGATTTTCACTCCCATCCCGTCCCACTCCCACAGAAGTTTTTTTTTTGTCCCGTCCCAATCCCAGGCCAGAGTAAAAAAATAAATGAAAAAAAAAAATCCTGTCCCATCCCACTCCTGGTAACATGATTACCACTCCCATCCCGCTCCCATTCAGAATGACTCCCACTCCTGTATGGCTCCCGTTTTTTTTCCTCATTTAGTTTTTAGGAAATACATTGAATTATATTTAATCTTCTACCCATTCCTTTTTAGATTGTGTTCTGCAGTTTTATTTCAAAAAGATATGCCAACAGGAACAGTTCATCTATAGTAAAATAGAGAGGCATTGCCTCCCTATTCCCTATTTGTATTTCCTTAATTCAAACTAAAACCTTCACTAAAGGGCTCAAAACATAAATAATACATGACCTGTAGTCCTTATAGATTCTCTATGGAGGATCAGCTGCTGAGTCCCTGTTTCTAGCTCTTTTGTAGGTTAGTTACAGTTAAAACAAACAAACAAACAAACAAACATAAAAAACAACAGTACAAGTCACACCATGAACCCAAACATTACATATAAAGTTACATTTTACTAATTTATTGAGCAATTGTTCCTTTAAATCAGTCACATTACTGTCATGTTTTTTAAAAATTATTTTTTATGTTTTATTTCACCAATAAAATCCTATTGAGATTAAAAATCTCTTTTGCAAGAGAATCCTGGCCAAGACTGTCGGCAGCACACAGACGTTACAGAACATTCACAGCAAAAACAGAAAAAGTCATAAACAAATGAATTAAAAGATTCCTCAGTTAAAACATTTACAGATGATTCCTTCTCCAAATCAGTAAGAACAGCCTTAAAAACATTTAGTGACAACAACTCCTTTAGGTTTATGTGTTTCTGCAGCTGGTTCCAAGAAGATGGAGCAGAAAACTGAAAAGATTTCTGTCCAAGTTCAGTTCAGACTTCAGGCACTGAAAGTAAAAATAAGTTCTCACAACAAAAGAGTTTCCTCCGGTGGACTTTATCTTTTATAAAGGCCAACAAATACAAAGAAACAAGTCCTAGTATGGCTTATAAATTAGAATATGCCAAGGACGGAGTCTACGAGTGGCCGATGCTGTCCATCCAACCGGGTTGTATAAAATGCAATGATGTGTAAAACCTGTTCCAAATCTTAAAACTCCCTGATAAACAGTATCCAGTGAATAAAGACATTTAAGAGGAGCATGCATGTATAAGATGTCACCATAGTCCAGTCCAGACATAAACGTAGCTTCAACCAGTCGCTTTCTAGCCGGCTAAAGTAACAGAGCTGAATGAACGTTCATGCAACTCTGCACTAGCAAGTCATTGCTAGCTGCTATGATAGCTGCTATACTAGCTGCTATGCTAGCTGCT
>NC_056503.1:51445732-51445899 GCF_014905685.2 Nematolebias whitei
GATAGCTGCTATACTAGCTGCTATGCTAGCTGCTATGCTAGCTGCTACGCTAGCTGCTATGCTAGCTGCTATGCTAACTGCTATGCTAACTGCTATGCTAGCTGCTATGCTATGCTAACAGCTATGCTAGCTGCTATGCTAGCTGCTATGCTAACTGCTATGCTAGC
>NC_056503.1:51445909-51452828 GCF_014905685.2 Nematolebias whitei
TAGCTGCTATGCTAGCTGCTATGCTAACTGCTATGCTAGCTGCTATGAGCAGGAAAACTAATCGATGTGAAGAATCAGCCAATGGGTGTGCAGGTCCAACCCAACGAAGTTGATTGACAGATGAAGGCATTCTGCTGAATAGTGTCATTATGAAATAAATAAGCTGTTATGAAAAACACCATGCACCAATAAATGCACTTTAATAGTCAAAAAAGCACATTTTCATCTTCTTGTTAAATTATGAGCCATAATCAATTTTTGTCAGCTTGTAATCGATCTTTGGCTGGCAGGCGAAATGAAGCTTTTTTTTTTTTTTTAACCATTAAAGTGCCTTTATTAAGTAAAAGGTTAACAGAGTCACAGCTTTTCTATAATCTCGAGCAAGCAAAAAATTGTTTTTACGAGTTAATCTTGGTAATCTTCAAAGAAGTGAAGCGGCTCCAGGTTTATTTGTCTGTTCTTCTGAGAACCTCTGCTTTACACTGTATGTGGAGATTCATTGTGCAGTTGCTAAGTTGCTATTTGTTTGAAACTAAAACCAGACATTTAATTTTCATTCAATGTTTAAACACATTTAAACTGTTTTGTTTTATGCAGAATTTGAAAATGTTTTAGCATTTTAAAAATGTAATGCATTGCTTTATTGTTATAGATCATCCGCCTGCATTTTACAAACTGCTAGATCAAGACGTATTGAGCATGCATCAGGATATATCAAGACGTATTGAGCATGCATCAGGATATATCAAGACGTATTGAGCATGCATCAGGATATATCAAGGCGTTCAAATGCGATCTACCTATAAGGCGGCCCAGTAAATACACTTTGAACAAGGTTTTAATTTTCTTCCTGCACCTGTAGGTTTTTGACTCAGAGAAATGATTATGCAAATCCAGCTGTAACAGAGTCTGACGTTAGCACCACTGTGATTTAAAGCTTGGAGGAAGGCGGGATCCCAGACACGATCGGCGTCTCTCCTCCGTGTGTATCTCCACCTCTCCAAACTTCAGATCCTCTTTAGAAGTGTTGAAGCAAAGTCAGCTTTGGTTCAGAGGGGGAGGAATAAGAAGTGGGGCAGAGAAAGTGAGCTTACAGCAAATTGGCACCTCCATCAAATTATACTGACATTAAGGAGGTTTCGCAGGACGTAATCCATGTGCCAAAGCCTGCCTGCCCCTTCCTCCCTACAACGTGTTACTTTGTCAACGTAAACGCCACATTTCATGCTTTGCCTTTAATCTGTCAGATTACAGAATGCGAGCAATCTGAGCAGGGTTTGAGGTTGGGACAGAAGAAATGACGTGAGCGTTTGATTTGTAATGAATTAATGGAATGAATTGTTTCAGTGTCAGGTATGTGCTGGGCTGAGGCTAAGAGCCATCTTTGTTGCTGTTCCCTCAACGATCCCATATCGAGTCAGAGCCGGGGGTACAGTATGTAGGCTAGTGTAACTCGTACAGGAAAAGGTGGGGGCTAACCATGGATTTGAGAGATTTGGGGCCAAAGACGAGGTTCAGATAGAGTTAAAGGTAAAGGGTGGCATGAAAAGAAATAGTGGAGCCACAGGTCACCTTTTAAATTGATTGAATTAAACAGTTTGAAAAACAATTAAAGATGCATTTTTACATATCTGCACATTTAACGGTGTAAAAATAAAAGAAATACAAAAAATGTATCCCGTAATACCTCTGAGCTCATATTGTGTTTTAGTCCTGCTGGTTTTAGTCAATAAGTCGAGCCAGTCCAAGGCACTCCAGGTCGTAGTCAGTATCTTTTGAGGTGTGTGGCACGGCAATCCCCTGCTGCAATGGTGGGAGAGCAGCCTGTTCTCCACGTGCGCAAAAGATTGGTCTGGCTTGGTTCAAGGGTTCTCAAGGGTGGCTCAACATCTCCCTCATCAGGGAGAAATCCAGTCCCAGGTCCAAGTTCCACGGATTTAAAAATTCTAGCCTGTATAAACAACAGGGCTACGACTACTGGAGTTCATATTTTTCTAATCCAATAAATAGCCATCTCAGAATTAGTCCAAGTGCTTTTAACAAAATAACTTCATTTTAAATTTCAGTGTTTAACACATTTTTTGTACCGTTTACCATTTACAAAAATTCTATTTAAATCAATTTTACTTATTTATCTTTTCCAAGTTTCCCTTTTTTAAGTTGTGCAGTTATTTATCAGTACACTGAAGCAACTTAAATGATCACTTGTTCCAAATTAATAAAAGGAGGAAGCAGAGCTGTGAGACGTGTCAAGTTTCTGTGATGAAAATTCACTTTTTAAACTTGACAACTTGACTTTTATTTAGTTTAGTCTGCTGTCAAGTTCAAGTATATTTATTGCCATTCTCATCATATGTGGTACATGAGGTGGAACAAAATTATGTACTCATGGTCCCAGTTACACCCAAAAATAGCAAAAATATAAAGTATAAAAAGAAACAGTATATAAGGATCTAAGGTATACACTAAAGAAGGGATGCCCAATACGTCAATCATGATCTAGCGGTCGATTGTGAAGACAGTTTCAATAGATCAAGTGGCAAAATAGACATCAGACTTTTAAAAAAAGTATTTTTTTTTTTAAATTGACGTCAGCTAATCAATCCATCTATGAAATTCATCACTTGATTGACATACCTGTTGCAAATCTGAGACCAACCTTTACTGATGCATAGGTCACCACGCATGTGCTATCATCTGCGCTCATTATTGACCTACAGGGCAGCCGATCAGAGACCGCATCTTTTTATGACACATAGGTCACCACGCATGCGCGTTCAACCACATTAAAAACAAACGAGTTGACTCGTAATTGTCTCCAGTCTATTTCGTCTAATCTAAACTCAGTAAAGTGTGTAAAACGAGTTGGGCAGCTGGACTAAGAATAAAGCAAAAAAACTACCATTTCCATACAGAGAGGGGGGGAGGACATTTTTTTTCACGTCATATGTGAAGTGCATTTGCCTCATCTGCAAGTGTATGCTCGGTCTGCCTGTGAAACTGACACTGAGACTCTCTTGCATCTTCCAAACCATAATTATGAACTTGATTTGATCAGTTGGTCCCTCAACTCAATTGATAACATTTCTTCTAAGAGAAGACAGGCTTTAGGTGAGCCGATTTGCCCTGTTGGCACGCACGCAGCTGGATAGCTCATCGACTTGGAAGACTTGATGATGTGTCTATCTCTGCTGCCATTTGTAGATTTTAAGGACGCATATTTAAATGGATTTACGATAACTGGTTCCTGCTTTTTGGATTCGGCTGGTTGCTGGTTTTATCAACAATCAAGGAAGTCACCGGCAGGAAAATTTGGACCCGATCACGCTGCTTGCCTTTATGGTGGCTTGGTTCGTGCCTCGAGCACCCAGACTCAAATGCTTTGGGCTGAATGGATCCGATCTTGGGGATTTTACTCAGTCACATTCCATCGGTGTGGCCATGTAATTTGGACATTTTGGAACTGAGTGGACCAACACAGACTCAAGGTAGATGTAATTAAGTTCTGCCTGTCCCCAAAACATCTGTGTGTTGATCTGAATTTGGCTCCCTTGGCTGGCCTTGAAGGCCATCTTATCTGAATTTGGCTCCCTTGGCTGACCTTGAAGGCCATTTTATCTGAATTCGCCTGGAGAACATGTGATCTGACGCTCACCACCCCCTCCCTGAGGAATTTCCAACTGATAACCAGAAGAAACCAGCTGAATAAACATTGTGTCATCATTTCAGAACTCTTGGATTCTCATAGATGTTATCCTTGGTCATTCCCCAACATACCTCAAGAATGTTTACGGATCTCACCGGAGGACACTGGCTGATTATTCCATCCTTATCAGAACTCTTACAGTGACCTCGAGAGCGGCTATGGACATGCTCCCCACTCTCGTCGTCTCCCCCCTCTGCAGAGTGTCTACATCACTATGGGCTTGTTTGTGCGAGGTGTTTTTTAATATCAGAGTTTTTCTTCTCAGGCAGGAAGAAAGTCTGATAGGAATTTTTACGCCTCCAAATTCCTTCATGTGTCCAGTTTCATTACTTTTTGTCTGTCTAAACAGATCTCAATTGTAAATGAGTCTTCTAGGCTCAATGTGACTTATCTGTCTAAATAAAGGTTGAATAAAAAAACAGAAATGTTGTCTTTCTTGAAAGCTCTCAGGTATCAAGAAATACGGTTACAGTTAAAGGCTACCACATACTTGGGCGTACTTCATTCCGCAGAAGTCCGCTCGTACCCGATTAGACTCAACGCAGACTCAAAGTGGACATCCACAAGCCATGTCTATGTAAAGATGTTTTTTTACTACCACATACCAGGTGTCGAACAATATACTGCCCTGAGACGGAACGTTTTATATGCGACACCAATGCATTAAATTCCTCTTCTTTTTCATGTTGCTGTGTTCATTTGTACTCATGTGCTCACACACTCATGTTCATGTACCACTTCTAGGCAAATAAAGAAACTCTGACTCTGACTCTTGATCATCCCTGGTCTGGTTTAATGGCCTTTTCTTTTTCTTTTTGTTTTTTCAAGAGGCAAGAGATTTCCTCCTCGTCCATTGATGTCATGATGGAAATTGTGAGAAATGAAGGAAATTGTCATGAGAGAATTAAAATCAAGCCCAGACTGGCTGTGGGAGGGTCTGGAGATTTACCGGTGGACCAGTTTGATGTGTGGGCTGCAGGGCCAGCGCTCCCTGGTTTTTTTCTGAACATTTTTTTCATCCATCCTTCCATCCATCCATCCATTTTCTTCTGCTTATTCGGGGTTGGGTCGCGGGGGTAACAGCTTAAGTAGGGAGGCCCAGACTTCCCTCTCCCAGCCATTTGGGCCAGCTCTTCCGGGGGAATCCCGAGGTGTTCCCAGGCCAGCCAAGAAACATAGTTCCTCCAGCCTGTCCTGGTTTTTCCTCTGGGTCTCCTCCCGGTGTGACGTGTCTGGAACACCTCTCCAGGGAGGCATCCAGGAGGCACTGGCCCCCAGACCAGGATTTGAACCAGGTAACCTGCTCTTTGAGAGGCAACAGCTCTACCAGTTGTGCCACTGTGCTCCCCTAAAATAAATATATAAATAAATAGATTTTAAAAAGGAATTAGTACAAAGAATAACAAAAAATCAAACACTGTTATTAAATGGCCTAAATACACATGAAAAACATAATGCTAAATGACTACACATATTTTATAGAAAGTGTACTGGTCGAAGAGACTCCTAAAGAATTACAGTCAAATAAATGCAATAAATGCATTCAGTGTATACGACTGGGTGCCTGGAATAAAAGTTGACCCAGGGCAGCTGCTGGAAAGGGCTGTAGCAGTTACCATGGCACTATTACAAATGGTGATCTGATAAGCAGAGATGGAGCATGTTCCAGAGAGCGGGTCTGAAGAGTGGGTCAGTGTCATTGTGTAGAGAAGCTGATGAACATCATTAATCTGTTAGTTGCCTTGAATCATCACTTAAAGATTGCCTCGGTCAATAGGTGGCTCACTTTCCAACAAGCTACTGAAATCAAAAGTGTAAAGAAAGCAAGAATTCAAAGGTGTGGAAACCAGCAGATTGTGCTGAATACTTCAGAATGAAAACTTGGTTGGTAAATGGTAATGGTAAATGGACTGTACTTATACAGCACCTTTCTGTCTTATTTCAAGATACTCAAAGCACTTTACACTACAATCTGTGTCCTCATTCACCCATTAATACAGCTCTATACTAGATCTCTACAAAGCTAATTGAACAAATCGTTCTAAAGAGACTAATCAGAGCTTTATCACATTCAGACACTGATGGGACACACGTCAGAGGCAGGGAGGGGTTCAGTGTCTTGCCCAGGGACACTTCAGCATGTGACTGCTGGTGGATTCGAACCCCCAACTCTCGCATTGGAGGACGACTGCTCTAACCACTCAACCACAGCCGCCGTGAAAAATATAACTGACAGATCTGTTCACACAATTATTCAGATGTTTGATTAATAACACATCATTATTGTTTTAAAGAAACACAATTTTCCAGATTCCTTGGTGGGAATTCCCAACATTCACAAGGTTTATAAAGCAAGCCTTCATATTATTAAGGCTTGCTGGACAACAACTGAGAAACAATGTTTCATCATAAATGCTCTGAGGAACAACTGAAATATCAAAATAAGTTTTAACCAAATATTTTAATGAGCTATCAACTGGAAGGTCCTTTGTGCTGCTGACAGACACCTTCCTAAAGTGCAAGTTCCCAGCTTGGAAGTCTGGCAGTAAAAAACCATCTCTGAAGCATCTGGAGCCAGTTTTTTTTTTTTTTTCATATTTAAAAGTTTCAATTTGTCAGTCCATCCATCCATCCATTATCTTTACCCGTTTATTCCATTTTTGGGTCACGGGGGTCGCTGGTGCCCATGTCCAGCAATCACTGTGCGAGGGGCGGGGTACACCCTGGACGGGTCGCAAGTCCATCACAGGGACACATAGAGACAAACGAGAATAACAACCATTCACTTTCTCACTCACACCTAGGGACAATTTAGAGTCACCAATCAGCCTAACATGCATGTTTTTGGTCTGTGGGAGGAAACCGGAGCACCCGGAGAAAACCCACGCATGCACGGAGAGAACATGCAAACTCCACCCAGAAAGGCCCCTGGACCGGGGTTTGAACCAGGGACCTGCTCGCTGAGAGGCAGCAGCTCTAGTAGTTGTGCCACCGTGCTGCCAATTTGTCAGTCTTTTTATGTAAAATTTAAACTACATCAGGTAACTAAAAAGCTTAACTTTCAATTTTTTTTGTGGCTCAAAACAAATAGACAGAGCTGGAGATTAATACTGATTTTTTTTTTTAGGTAAATAACAGTAATGGTGATTGGACCCAAAAAAGCTTTAACCATCTTGTGTTGGGTGATATAGTAAATATTGCGTATATTGCAAA